>NC_034410.1:123234713-123534713 GCF_002078875.1 Numida meleagris
GGGAAGGGAAGGGAAGGGAAGGGAAGGGAAGGGAAGGGAAGGGAAGGGAAGGGGGTGGAAATACTGATTGATTCCTGCAAGTCTCATGGTAACTGAAATGAAAGAAGACAACTTCTTTTCTCTTATCATTAGATCCTCTACTGACACCATCAGTAGTTCTTCAGAGGACTCTCTAGAGATCAACAAACTCACACAAAAGGATCTAATTCTTCTTTTCTTATATTAATGTAACTGAGCACAGAAACAGACCGAAGAAATATAAGCTATTTAGTTTTTAATGGAGGATAAGAGAATCTTTAAAATTTCGCAGAGAGGATAAGTATCCCATGTTGAAAACTCAGTCTTGCAATTCCCATTAATGTTAATGGAATTTTTACAATCAGTCCCCGACCATTAAAAATGCCTCTCACAGGTGAAACATATTCAATGTCACTGTTGTTTTGTTGCATCCTTTGATGATTAGGTTGTTTATTTTGGCCTTTGTAGAGAACGGATATCCTTAAGTCTTGTTTACAGTTCCCTGCTAGTAACACAGAGAGGGAGCATCATTTGAGATCATATAACATGGAATTCTGTTTTCCTCTCTTCATCTATCTGTTTATTTATAGGCACTGATGAGATCCCCCTTGAGCCTCCTCACCCCAGGTGGGCTGGCCCAGGCCAGCCACTGGTAGGTGCTCAGGGGATGGTACTGAGGCCTGTACTATTTAACATCTTCATTAATGACCCAGATGATGGGACAGGGTAATTTCTCCATCTGGGGGCTCCTAGGTACACCAGTGCTACTAAGCTACTGGTCTAGGATCTTACAGAAACACTGCTGTATGGCCAGGAATTTAACCTGGTTGTCATGGTGTTAGACTAGCACAGTGGCACTGAACCACCCTTCACGATCCTGTCTCTGTGATAAATGCAGCATTAGTGGGAAGTGTTTCTGCTGATCATTTACTGGTATTCTCAGTCTCAAATCCCACCTGTAAGTAGAATTTCTCTAGGAATAGTTTACATAGAATTTCTCCAAAGAAGCACAATATGCAGAAGCAGGCAAACACTGATTTTCCTGACTAGGAATTACCTTGAATTGTAATCCTGAGTTGCGTCTGAATAGAAACTTACCCAGGATATAAATTTCTCCAAAGCTGAACTCCATTCAGATTAAAGGCTTTGGTTCTGTTGTTTAGCTGAACTGAAACATTTTCTTCAAATAGACATCTATTAATTGCATTCACTATCGTTAAAATCAGTAACAGTGAACAGCATACACTAATTACTCCCCTCCTTTTTGTGTATTTATTTGCATTAGCCTAGAATGGAACAGGCTAACAGCTGGGTAGCAAACTGAACGCTTTAGATGTATATACATTACAGAGATTAATTTTGAAATAAGATGGCTCTGTATCTACTTTTCCAGCAAGAATTCAGTCCCTGAAGAAAATCCTCAGAAAGCAGAACAGTGTCATCTACAACTGTAATAGTACTGAACATACTAAAAAGCCCTTGCCTTTTCTTCAGGTAATCAGTACCACAAGATGTGATATGAGGCTGTGAGCATCACCTGCAGGGGCCGAAAGGAGAGGGCCCTGCCAGCAGGCATTCAGCTCTAGGTGTGGCTTCAAGGATGGAACTGCCAAGTTGGAATAAGCCAGGTGACTGTTTCTGAGAGCAGAATTTCATCGACTGCCAAAGAGGCTTAAACTGAAAAGCAAGGAAAAGAGCTGACATCCTCACATGAAGTACTCCTTCATGGGAGACGTGGATCTCTGAAGCAACAGCAGCCTGAGGAAAGTAGGAGGAAAATTCTTCATTTCAGAAAACCACTGTGATAATACAGTATTTCTAAAAAAATATTTTCAATTTTCTCAAATCTAGATACAGAAATGGACTTGAGAAACTCTTTTCAGATCTATCACTTTGCCATTAGATTCACATTATTAAAACCCCGTTGCCCTTGATGGACGATGACCTGCACCTAGCAAAATATTTGAGCACCGAAGGCAGAAGTTAGGCACCAGCACTTTCCCAAAATCCCAAACCATAATTTAGCTCACACAAAAGTCCAGAAGCAAGTCAATCCTTTGCTTGTCTCACACAACATCATGGTAATCTCAGAGTGCACCAACTGCACATCGACACAGCGATGGTTCAAAAACACACCTAGAAGAGCCCTCTCTCAGTTCCTGCTCACCCCAAGGCAGCTCACATCACACTCAGCTCTTGAAAAATAACTTGGTAACCTGCTTTTGACATTTCCAGCATAAGCAGTCATAAATAAATGAATCCAAAATTCACCCAATATCAGAGGGTAAGCACAGCGTGACTTGGTGTCATAGGTCTTAGACATTGTTCCAGATTGCTTTATTGCATAATAAACCTTTTCTGTAGGACCATTTCCATGTTAAACCTCTTCCTTACCACTACATGTGGTAACAATACAAGTCCACTTGCTTTAGCCTAAGCTTGGGGTTGCTGGACATACAAGGGTGAGTTGGGCATGCCATTCACAGGAGAGCACTCCAATCTGACACACTGACAAGAATGCAACCACTGCCATCTCCAAATGAAGTATTCCTCTTTTGCTTGTTTGAATTCAGTAAGCTGTTTGCAAATGCTTTTTTATAGATCCTTCTGCTTCAGCCTGAAAAAACTGCAGCCTCGTAAGCAGGCTTTTAATAACAGATCATATTATATTAACAGATCTGCATCACACTGAAATGAAATCCTACACTTTTAAGCTGAACTTGCTGCTCAGTTACTGTAGTTTGCAGCATTTCTTATGTGGATGTATATGTATATGTGTATATATGCTTGCTCCTAGCTCAAGTGTGAAGCAGAAAGCATGGCATTTTTTCTCAGTGGCAATATTCTCTTTTTCATTAAATACATGTTACTCATATGAGAACATTGGTGGGAGGATACACAGGCATGGAACTGTAGTTATTTACACACTTCAACAAACTTCAGGCACTTGAATAAGTTAGCCAGGCTCCTAAAATTATTCTGTAGTCTTCTCCCTCCCCTTGCCTTCTTCGGCAACCTGTCCTCCCAGGTTTCACACATAATTACAGATTAAAGCTTTGTAATACAGCTAGCCATTTGATCTCCCTTATGAAGGGGAAAGGAGCTGAGGCTTAAGGCCCGCTCAGGAGCATTGCTTATCTGAGTCTGATGAGTACTGTGAACTGGACTTCTTTGAGTTTGGATTAAATATTTAAATATTTAAATATTTAAATATTTAAATAATTAGCTTTGGACTGACAATAGCCATTTCCTTCTACCTATTTTTTTCTAAGAATGTTCCACATACAAAGAAGGAAAGATCTTTTCTTTTACTGTGCTGTTGCATTGTTATGCTTGCGGTTCTGTCATGTTTTGATCTTTCCCTTTGTTTCTTTTCTTAGATCCTTAATGTAAATATCTGACTTAGGCATCCATCCTCACAGCAGGCTTTTTCTCAGCATGAGCCATAGTCTCTGCTGGGTGCCCCATTACCGTCATTTTACTGCACTGTTTGCTTCTAAAATGCTCCTGCAGGACTGGCTGTAAACAGAGCGTGCATAGAGGACTCTCTGCGGTATATTAATTAACATCACGCATCTTATGTATTTCACACGTCTCTAAAGTGTTGTCCCAAAAACTACCACATTGTCTCACTGTATGTGAAAGTGTGTGAAAATCAAAAAAAAAAAAAGTTTTACTTCTTGCAAGAAACAACCAATATGCCATGTACAATGATGCCTATCTAGTTTACGTTAGGCACTTTGAGTGCAGTGCTGTGCATTACTGACTCAGAACCATACCAGTTTTACTATTTTTATAATAATACTTTTCCATCTTGGTATCTCCTACAGATGGAAGGGAGGAGGGAATAAAGAGAGACTAAGGTTAATAGCTGCTGCTCTGAAATCTGCCTTAGATCCCAGGCCTCTCTTTTCCTACTGACTGGTAAGAGTTCATCCAATGCACCAAACTCTTTGGAAAACAAGTATTGAGAACCTCTATGAAAACCGTGTTTTTCCCAAACAGGTATAGAAAGAGCATGCAAATAAACAAGAAGAGCAAAATAATGTTCTAGTGCAACCTGTATGAAGTGTCATCCCAACAAGGAAATCAGCATCTCCTTAATTCCTCATGTGTTGTTATGGCTTTACACTGCATTTCTTTTCCTGGTCAACTAGAAAAGAGCTCCAGTGCACACAGACAGGATTCAACTCACGTGCTGATGTACATTCTGCATCCTAGTTGTCTATGCTGGATTCCTGTTGGAGAGCATTTGGGTTTCCCTTTCACCAAACAGTGGGTATGGGACCTGAGGAAAAGGAGCAGGACATGGGTTTGTGGGTTCTGAGGTTTGCTTATAGGGCATTAGGCCATATGTTCAAACCCCTGTGGCTCTGGGCAGCCTGGTCTAGTGGTTGGCAACTCTGCACTCAGCAGAGGGGTTGAAACTCGATTATCTTTGAGGTCCTTTTCAACCCAGGCCATTCTATGATTCTATGAAAACGACATGTTCTGAGAGCTACGGAGAGAAATCATATTATGATAGTTCAACTCTTTTTGTAGGTACCATCCCACTCCTGCAGTCCAAAAAGGACCATAAAGCAGATTTATTTCCTCTGCCAGAGGCAAAGAGTACTTTTCATTACAGACCCATGGGCTTCCCTAGCGTGCAAGCTGGTCTTCGACTGTAAAGGTTCTACTCTGACATGAGAATTACTTAAGTGCTTTTCCTGACATTTAGAGGCAACACACGTGGCTAACCATCATAAACTGATTTAGTAACTGTATTAGAGAGTCAGAATGCTTACATTTCCTCAGAATAAAGGAAGCTGTTTCATTTATCCCATTGCTGAGGGCTCCTGTTGCACAGCCCACTACACAGTAAGCATCGGGCAGCTGTTGCTGCTGTTTTTCTTGCGTTTGTTTCTCTCAGATAAAAGGGCAAAATCATTAAGTACTGGCTGGTCATTTCCTTTCATTTCACATGAGTGAAGACATCGGTACAGTAGGCTGGTTCCTAAATGCAAGTTTAACGATGTGACACATGGCAAGAGAAAGAGCAGGCAGCTTTATGCTTTCTTCTCACATGCATCCCAGACAGCTCTATTTTTTTTAATAGATTATGAGCCGCACAGCTTTGTGGCTGCTGAAGTGACCAGATCATTGCATGCTGGCTTCTGCTGACCTCCCACAGGGATTTCAGAAGGTCATCGCACTGCACATAACCGCACTCCCATGTCCCCGGGAGCCACGTGGCTTTATCCCCATGGCCTTCCTCGCCATAGCCTCCCCACTGCCTTTTGTCCAGAGAGAGAGGAATCACAGAACACATTGCAGAAACCAGTGAAATTCAGAGCTTTCACCCTGCTTGTGCTGTTAAAATTGAGGTATTCAAAAGAAATGTTAAGTGGTATAAAAAGGTGCCATCAGAAAGTTATGTACCTACTCCCCTCACAAATTTATTTGCTCATCTAAACCTTAAAACTAAATGGTCTCTGACAGTATTTATTAAATAGTTCTTCCACACTTCTCTGTCATGCAAAGCTGGTTTGCAAGTAAGATTTTTTAATAATGAAAATATGACTTCCTTATATTCCTGTAAGGTTCATTTATTTCTCTAAATGTATATTTTTGCCATTAAAATTTCTCACTGCTTTTAAGAAAGATTTCTCTAGGCAGATATAATGTATTCATTTTAAGACTAACCAAAGGGGAAAGATATTAGTTCTTCAGAAAAATATGTTTCCTGTTCAAGATAGTAATTCAAGTTAAATATGCATCATTATTATTCTTGCTGTTACAACAGTTAACACAAACAAGCCCATATACAATCTAGAGAAGGGTTTCCATATCTCCATTCATCGTCCTGGCTCTTAAGACAAACTTAGGACTTCTTTCGCTGTCTGGAAAGAAACAGCAATCCATACTTCTGTCACAAGAAGCAGATTAAATGAAAGCCTCTCAGTATTATGAAAAAGCAAAAATAGCCTGAGATAATTTTCCATCTCTTTCAAGCCACCTTTAGTAAGATACAATTTTCTCACCTTGCAAAACACCCAGTTTTCTCCTTCGGACAAATCTCTCTCTGAATTTTCTGATTTTCTTTTAAAACCTGAGAACCAAGTGGAAGAAGCAGGAACATCCACACGGAACATGCCATACTGCGTCAGAGGCTTTTAATACAGGAAGGTGTTTTAAAGTAAAAACTTCACTCTGTCGTTAGTTATGACGTCATCATACCATGACCGTGGCGTGTAGTGGGTAACTGCATGTCATCTGCCAGCAAGAGCAGGAGCTAAAGGGCATCACCTGGGCCGAGAGGCTCAGTCAGACACCAGAAGTGCTCCTGTCAGGAGAGAGTGAATATATTCTAAATTTTCTAGAACCTCAGTCACTGGTGGGATTCCACAGGGCTCCGTTTCAGGGCTTTTTAATGGCTTGGATGCAGAATTTGAAGGTATAACAACTAAGTGAAAGTCACTAACTTAGGAGGAACTGTTGACTTCCTTGAGAGTAGATACGTCTTGCAAAACGATCTTGATTTATCAGAGGCTGTGCAGCCTCACCTCAAGCACTGGGTGCAGGTTTGGGTGCCACAATAGCAGAAGGACAGCAAGCTATTAGAGAGCATCCAAAGGAAGGCTACAAAGATGGTGAAGGGTGGTGGGGAGCAAAATGCATGAGGAGCAGCTGAGGTGCCTGGGTTCGTGCAGCACACAGCAGAGGAGCTGAGGGGAGGCCTCATGGCGGCTGCAGCTCCTCACAGGGAGCGGAGGGGCAGCGCTGAGCTCTGCTCTCTGTGACAGCGACAGGGCCCGAGGGGACGGCATGGAGCTGTGTCAGGAGAGGGGCGGGGGGAGTTAGGGACAGGGTATGCATCAGAGGGCGGTGGGCATGGAACAGGCTGCCCAGGGCAGCGGGCACGGCCCCGAGCTGCCAGAGTTCAGGAAGTGTTTGGACGCTGCCCTCAGACACAGAACACTATTTTCAAGCCCGTGTGCTTTTGCAGAACTCAGAAGAAGAAAGAGGTGTCCTCGGCAGGAGGGAAAACTTAGGCAAAACCTCCAAAACTGACCCAGAGAGAAATGTCAGAGTGCTGGCTTCCAATACAGGGGGAACCGCATCCCTCGAGCTTTCCTCCAGCCGCTTCTTGGGGCATTCTTTCTGTCCCTCTCTAATCATTTGCCCAACCCACCGGAGGGAGCTCACCCTCGGCACAACAGACGCACGCAGGACCCAGCCCCCGGCGGGCGGAGCTTGCGGCCCGGCCCCCCGGCAAAGCAGCCAGCCCCGGGGCCGGGGAAGCTGGGGGGCGGTGGGTTGCCCTCCGTGGTCCCGGCGCCGCTGCGGGCGGTGGCGGCGGCTGAGGCGGGCGGATGGCGGCGGAGCTGGGCGCGGGTCTGCGCATCTTCCGCGATGTGAGTAGGCGGCAGCCTTGCCGGGACCCCCCTGCAGCGTTTACAAGCATTTGGGGGATGGGGGTGTATTTGTTTGTTGCTTTTTTCCTTTTTTTTTTTTTTTTTTTTTTTGCGCATCTGTGATTTCCTCTCCGGAGTGGAAGGGAATGAAACTGAGCAAGGCTATGGGTCTTTCCCTTTCCCTCTTCTCTTTGCCCTTTCCGTTTGCTTTTTCCGTTTTCTCTTCCCTTTCTCCTTCCTCTTTTCCTCCTGTGTTGGGGAGTGAGTTTGCTGCCAGCAGCGTGCCTGCATCAAGAGAGCAGGTTGGCAATTAGGGGAGGTTCAGAGAGCCGCTGGGTGAAAAAGCCATCATTTCTCAAACTGCATCGCTTGGATTTTTACTTTACTTACATTTATTTTTTCTGGGCTTTCCACTATAGAGGGTCTCACCCTGCAGAAGTGTTGAGTTTTTCCCAAAGTGCCCTGCTAGAGCCTGATGGGTTTGGGGTGCTGAGCGGCACTGAGACCCCAGCCCTGTGCAGGGGAGCCCGGTGAGGGAGCAGCCCAGCGCGTGCCCATCCTGCTCCTCCAGGTGTGGTGCTGGACCATCAGCTCAGCCTCTCACAAGATGCAGGTGCAATACTTTTTGTTTGAGCTTGCCTGGCACAGAGCGTTCCCTTGGTCCAAGGCAAGTCCTGCATAAAAGGCAAACTCCATCCCCAAAACCTCTAACGTATCCTCTGTTATGTGATGAGACTCAGAAATCTTTATACCTGCGTATCTACGTACCTTCATACCATTCAAACTCTACCAGCAACTGTGATCTACTTCAGACCAACTCTTGTATCAGAGTTAATCCACAGTATCTGCTGGAAAGGGCATGCTGTGTATTAAAGCTTGTTTTCAGGACCCTCTATCTAGATGTTTTGTCTAATATCACCATATTAGCTGTAGGTGTCCCTGTTCATTGCAGGGGAGTTGGACTAGATGACCTTTAAGGGTCCCTTCCAACTCAAAAGATTCTATGATTCTGTGATTAACTTCCCCAGGCTTTTGCCCAAATTATTTCAAGCAAAACCAAAACCGTATCTGCTCATCTAATAATTTCTCTAGGCTTCATGAGAACTTACTTAAATCTCTTTGTTGACTTTCCGTTTCCATTCAAGTGCGTAATGAAAATACAGCAGTCCTGATTTCTAGTGCAACCTCCTCCCTGCTTTTGTTGTCAAAATACCTACCATACATCCAAACAATTTTAACGTTGCTATAGGGCGGTGGTGGTGGTGTTTTCATTAAAAGCATATTTATGCAGAATTTTTTGCCACTTTTGACCTGTATCTATGGGGCACCTCTAGTCAATTGAAGCCCCCAACCCTACACATCCGTAAGCCAAGATGGAGAAACCAGCGCTCTTGCTGATGTAGGTGCCTTGCCCAAGGTGTGAGCTGCATCCCTGCTGTAGCTGTACCGCACGTGAGGCTCTGCAGGGACATTGCTGCTTGTGGCAACGGCCGTTTTTAATCTTTTAATAATGAACCTACAAGGCGAGCAGCGGGATTTCAGCACTACTAGTGCCTTTGATATGCATCTGCTGGCAGGCACCCATTGTGCCCTTGAATCGCCTGTAATTGGGCAGAACAAAGCCCAGCTCTTTGCTTTAGATCTCACACTACTATTTTTCTCTGCTGTCTCCAAATTCCACAAATCTGTCAATTTCCAGCTGAAAAAACCTGCAAAACCGTTCAGCTCTGTGACTTTTCTTTGCCATCTCCACTTACATACAGTTGCTAGCTAGGGAGCATCACGGTTTAGTGGGCAATACTGGTGGTAGGTTGACAGCTGGACTACATGATCTTAGAAGTCTTTTCCAGCCGTAATGATTATATGATTCTATGCCGTCCTGGTTAGTGGATACACTCACTTTCATGCATGCTGACTTTTCCTCCAGGTGACAGGAAAGGAAACAAGACTCTTGGCAATCAGATGGGAGAAAGACCAACAGCAGGCCCCTGAAAATCCAGTTCAACCTGCCAGGAGTCCAAGTGGCAAAAACATTAGGAACCATGGAAGAAGATTTTATGTTATTCCAAAAAATTCTTTGAATGCTCTTTGAGTTGTTCTGCTTTTGGTCTTTTGACCAAAAGGTTTCAGTTAGCATTAGGAGAAAATTTCCAGTTTAGAGTAAAAACTTTAAAACCACAAACAGTCCAATCCTCATACAGAAAACCTATTTATCTGGAAATACAGGGAGGGAAGGTGTCACCCTGATAAGTTTACTTCATACTGCACATGCTGTAAACTGGACCCAGTGCAAAGTTCTGCTCAGAGGCCATAAATGAAATCCTGGTTATTGGTCACTGTTTTGTCATTTCTGCCTTGATGCCATCTTAGAGAATACAGCAATGAGGATGATCCAGCAGAAAGTGGCACCTGAACCCTCAGGTTTTTTGTTTAGTTGCACCACTGTTAATCCTTTTGTCACTCCTGCTATTAGCAGCTAATCGGCAAAACGACCTCACCCAGAGAACAGGGACCTATCAGAAAATGCTGATCTGAGGAGTGGGCTGTGGTTGTGGTACCTACATTGAGACCACAGCTGGGATTCCAGCCCCCCATCCTCGCTGGGGGCACCCACTGGGGTCCTTCCACAGCCTTTGCATGAGGAGGCCTTTCTTCCATCCCTGTTTTCTACCATCGGAATCTTGAGATTTGCTCCCACGCAGCTGACACCGCTGCCTGCCACCCCCAGTCTGATCCCTTTGTGCCACCCAGCTCCTCTCCTGGCTTCTTCCTCCACACACCCAGACCCTGAGTCTTTCTCCCCACCTCAGATGCTCACAGCACACCCCAGCTGCCTGCTGCCCTTGTTCTACTTCTCTAAACTGCTTCTCCCATCCCAAGTCCATGAGCACAGTAGTTTTGTGGGATCAGGTTTTGTGCCTGGACGTGATCCTCATAAGCCATATGTAGTAAATAAAGCTGGTTCCTGAGGGTTTGGTTTTATGTGACGCAGCACAGGAGGAGTTAAGACAGCAATACTGTATGAGAAGAATGGAGATACACTGAAGGCTTTTCAGTTTTATGCAGCTTTGTGGAATGAGATGCAGCACTTCAACTGTGAATGCCCACTGAATTGTGCATTGAGTGCTCTGAACCCATACCAAAAAAGTAATTCCTTTCTCTCTCTTTCCATTTAGATACTGAGAAGAGCAGACAAGAATGGTAAGACCAGTCACCTGTTTCCCTCCTCCCTTTTGAAAAAGTCCTCATCACTGATACAGGCTTTAAATCATGCATTAAACATCCTGATATGAAAACCAGCCATCTCTCATGTCATTTTATGTTTTCTGCAGGTTCAGCGCAATGTGTATTGTTGTGCAGTGATTCTCCCAATGGATTCCTTAAGAACAGATCTTTTGCTTTCACAATTTAGCATATGTGTTTGATTTGCACTTTGGGTGTACGTGGGTGTTTTCTTAGTGACATTCTGTTCCCAAGATCTATTTGGTTCTAGCTTCATCTTACTACTTTTTTAAAACACTACAGGCTATATCCAGCAATGAAATTTACATTCCCTCCATTTGTGTTTGTATGTTTGTTCCGTGTGTCAGTAGGCAGAATAAAACTTTGAATTCAGCTTGTGCATTTATAACACAAAAGGGAGTTTTTTATTATGTAATTAATTTAAATTTTTCCCTTGATGCTAAAGACTAATCTTCTTTCCACATATATTGTTCCCCTATTTAAATACAGGAAGTTGGACCATGTAGGTCTTCGCACACTGAATGTTCCCATTTTGGCTGTAGCAGGTTAAGGGCCTTGCCATAAAGGCCACAAGGTTCATTGTGGGAGTTTTGGCTGGTGTACATATTCATCGTCTTGGACCTGTCTTTAACTCTTTTTCTCATCTCTGAATTACTGTCCAATTTTGGTCAAATTACGTTGTCATTTTGTGCCACTTTCCTGTTAGAGAAATGATGCTGCCACAGCGTGAGATTGAGTACTTCAGAGGCTATGAACTCAGGCTACAATCACCATAATAGTACTTATGCTATCAGACGTTATTAGATAACCAGAGCTAGATCTTACAGGACAGGAAGAAAATACAGGCTCCTAATTATTTATCACTGTAGTGCCAAAGTATAAGAAGAAGGGAAATGCAAAAGTGCAAACATCTTGCAAAAGTGCAGGCTGCACTTTGGTGTTGTCCTGAAGCGCTGAACAGTGCCAAACCCACAGCTCAGACACGCTTACCCCTGGCAGGTAACTTCCAGTCCATCCTCAGGAAACAGATATTGTGCAGTTTTGATAAAGTTCACTCCGGTAAGTGAAGTCACAATGACCATCATTGAGAAAACTGGAGAGGGGAGCTTTCAAGGAAGACCTACTGGGCACTAAAGAGGCTACTGTACAGCTTGATGGTATAGCTGGGCACATTGGGTAGCCATTAGCTGTTGCTGGGAGGACACTCCCACCCCCAGCCCGGTAGTGTGTTTCTGCCCCCGCTTGTGTGCAGCAACTGGTGTGTCCCACTAAACCACACTAGACTCATTCAGAGAGCTCAGGGGCACAAAACCCACCAGTATGAGGGTTTTTTGTAGTGATTTTTTTGTTATCTCCGTCAGCTCACCAATGGCCATCAAGTGCAGTGATGGTGCAAACCAAATCCCAATGTGTAGGCTGCTGAAAGGGGTGAAGGAGGACCTTCACCTTCAGCAGTGCCTTGCCAGCTTAGCTTCACGCCAACTGCAGCATCCCCGGCAGAGCTGCTTCTGGCTTTTGGGAAGGTGTTGTGTGTTTGCCCTGAAGTCTGGTACGAGACTGAGTGCATGGTGCAGAGCAGCAGTCGGCATCCCTCCAAAGACCTGAATGTGACTGAGCATTATCCAGATGATTACTCACTGACAGATTTTCTGTTTCCTCTCCTGGTCAGGCCTGTAGCATTCATCTATGGCCAGCTCCTGCTGAATGCCACTGTGGCCATAAAGAGCCCCTGGGGCTTAATGTCTGTGTCGTGGCTTCTGAACTCCTTCTCTGTCCCAGTCCTGTTGGATCCACAGCACTTTGGTGGTGAGGAGGACTTCCAGTCCTCATTCAGGTTACTCCCCAGTTTATTATATTTTCCTATTAGAACAGGGGAAACTTCACACAATCGGTAACAAACTTGCTTGTTCCAGGAGCCACATCAGCCCTAGAGAGTTTGGTCACCGGAGTTCACAGCTATACACGGATGCTTTACAGCATAGTATTGGAGGAATTGTGAATGAGATCAACCACTCCAGTTCTGTTAATTCGAGTCTGTAAACTTGAAGTGGTTTCATATGTGCTTAATTGTGTTTGCTCAACCATCAGTAGCCTGTGGGACTTCCACTTTGCTAATCTAGCACTGCATAGGTTAGTGCCAAATTATTAGGGAGCAGACTTGTTTTAAGGCTGTGATGTTAAGTAGCTGCTCCGAAAGGCTACTGGAAATTTGAAGACATACCTAATATGTTTACACTGTTGTCAACACAGATTATTAGCTTTCGTTAATGAATAGGATATTTACACTTCCAGCGTCACCTTTCTGTGCTACAGGAAACTAAGTGTTGGCTTACAGTAACAAATACCAAGTTGCTGTCCATGACACAATCTGTTAAGTTCTCCCATACACTTTTAAGAGGAGTCTCTCAGAGCTGCCATATTAATTCTGTGGGATTACAATACCCCCAAAGCAACTAATTATAAAAGCCCTACTTGTTGCTTGTTTGACAGCAAGAAAACAATGCAGTCAAAAAGTTTGATCAAACTGAAAAATAGATTATTAAAAGAGAGGGTGGTCTTACTCTGAACTTAGGGACCGTGTGACTCAAGGCTTGCCTTAAGCAAAGGAAGGACTGTTTCAAATAAGAGCTACACAGCTGAGAAATCCTGCTGAAGTGCTGTTACTCAGAAACATCACAGTCATTTACGACAGCTGGGTTTAAATGAGAAACTACTTTATCAAACAGTCATTCCCCTCATTTAAAAGAAAGCATACAATTTTTATTTATTTTGTGTTGATGGCTTCTTTCTCTGCCATCATTCTGTTGCCATTCCAGTTCTGGAAATATCCACCACTGCAACAGGACAATCAGCTTCATAAACTCTATCTGTAGTTTGTATTTCATGACTGAGCAGCTCTACTCTGTATGGATCAGATCAGCGCTTCTCCAGCAACTGAAAAGGTCGTGTGATTTTCTGGGAGGGGGAACTTGGCATGGAAAAGGAATATCACATTTGTAAGAAATGTATGATTCATAATATTGACAAAAGCAACAGAAAATCCTGAGGAATAAAAGCAATTTCATAAAGGTGAGATGTTGCACACTGACCTATTTGGAAAGGAGAGGTTTCAGTTTTGCATGCCCAAAGGAAGTTTTGGTCTGGTTTCCTTTACAAAACTCCCTGTGTTCAAAGTATTTGACACAGAACTAAGTTGGAAAAGTCCCAAGTGAAAGTTCTTCATTTGTTTCATTCCTTTTGCTATTTAAAACAAAACCAAACTCAGGAAATTCCTCACAAAAAGTAAAATCTTGTCCCCACCTATCAGGGGAGAAATAAGATATGCAAACTGAAGGTAATCTACTGAAGGTACAGCTTCTCATCTTGCAAGCATAGTAGTACTCTTCCAGTTGATGGAAGGGCTTCCGCACTGAGGGAAGCTGCTTCAATGCTGAGCAGAGTGACTGAGTGCTACAAGGGAACTGGTGATCGGTGCCTTTGCCCAAGTTGTGGAGGGGTCATTTCTCTTCCCGTCCTCTTGTGGGAGAGGAGAACTGCTCTTCCTTTTCGGCAGAGTCTTTCTATTTTATCATCTCCAGCTTTTTCTTGAATAGAGCCTGGCTGCTTCAGATCTGTTCCCTATGGAGGTGGAAACAAATGGCCACCAGCTGAGCAGCATGCTTGCCTGGCTACTGAGTTTCACAAGTTAAGAACTGGTCCTTGATTATGGTCTTGCTCTCCCAAACCCTGGGATCAAACCCAAGCAGGAGTTAAGTAAAATGGGCAGCTCTAATACAGCTGGTTTGAAAAGATGGTTTGTATGCAGATACTGTCATTGATTTGAAGCAGTCACTGTTATGAAAAAACACTGAGTACAAGCTGTATCTCAAACATCCCTAAAGCTCCTAAGAGGGAGATATTTGAAAACACTGATGGTAATAATTTCTATAGAAGCAGAGACTTTCTGAAAAAAAAAAAAAGAAAGAAAAAAAACAACAACAACTGTGTGGAGCACAGCAAACATCACGAGCATTATGCTGCAGGCACTCAGGAATAACTGCAGCCAAATGAGGGAAAATGAAAAAAATGATGAGACACATCAGGACTAAATCTCCAGAGGAGGCTGCACCTGAATATCAAAAACCCAGCACAGACCACCAAGAAAATGTTATAATGCCAAATCCAATACATTTATGTTTGGTTTCATTTTTCCCTCTGACATTTCAAACAAGCACTCCCTCAAAGTTTTTTCCTCCCCCCTAAAAATATATTTTTTACCATTTTGAAATAGAACCTGTAAAGTAAAAATGCAGCCAGATTAGACTAAACTCATTCTGTCATATTTCTACATTCAGCACCTACTAATGTCCATGGTACAGAGCAGGGACATAACATTATTTTTAAATGTAGAATTCAAATGTATAAAATAGCACCATAAAGTCAACAGCACCTTCTCTTCTGTGAGCTGTATCGCTTTACAGAAAATACATCCTAAACTGGAGTCAGAGCACAGACATTCTCTGAACATCTGCACTGCAGATTTGAGCTCCCAAACTGTTCTATCAGTACTGATAAAATGGATTTGTAAGACTAAGCCCTCATAGCACAGAATCGTGGGATCTCGCTACACTGCTGCTTATTTTCCAACCATCCGGATCCACTGCAGACACCACACCAGCTCCTGTTTCAGAGTCCAGGTCCTGGCAGGGGTAGGATTCCCCATCCCACCTCCCTGAATCCCTCAGATGCTGTGGGGCTGCGCCCTGCATTCCAGTGTCCATGAGCAGGTCCAACCCCACTGCCAGGAGTTGGGCTGCCCCCACCAGACCAGGCTGCCCAGGGCCCCAAACAACCTGGCCTTGAACACATCAGGGATGAGGCATCCACAGCTTCTCTGGGCAGCCTGTGCCAACACCTCACCACTCTCTCAGTGAAAAATTTCCCCCTGACATCTAATCTAAATCTCCCCTCCTTTAGTTTAAAGCCATTCGCCTTTGTCTTATCGCTATCTACCTGTGTAAAAAGTCAAACCCCAGTGAAGAAAGAGTGGGTTTGGCATAACCAGTAGATAAAAGGTAATCTTAAACAGATATTAAACATTACTTCATATTTATACTTTTCCACATTTTCACATATTTATACTTTTTCACATTTCATATTCCATCATGACATTCCATAAATTCTGTCTGAGTGGATTTTAAGATTCCAAACTTTACTATTTCTATTTTAAAAAGTGCCTACTTTTAGATTCCATCCCTCCTCCTATTTATCCTAGTCTGCTGGAACCACTTAGTTACATATGCTAAACTTTTCCCGCACAAGATCCTATTGATTAAATCTACCTACTATGGCTCAAAATCATTATTTCTGGTTATAACAACACTTGATACAGATCAGAGTCAATGAAAGCACAGAATCTTTAAAGCTTCAGATTTAGTGTTTTTTCTTATGCATTATCTTATGTCTGGAACCTAGTGGATATTGCTAGCATACTCTTTGGCATACTGAAACTTGCTATTTTGCCAGCATTTCCTTGGTCTCATTCCAGCCTATGTGCCATATGGGAACAAATTAAGTTTTTTCAAGTCTTTGCATCTGGTTCTGTGCTTCCCCCCTTTCCTGTTTGCTCTGTGTATATGGCTGAGAAATGCCAATATCTTTTAGTGCTCAACGACTCTGATTCTAGTCTCTCATCTGCCCAGTAGGTCTGGACTTGCGGTCTGGTTGGGCTGGCATAGTGCTATTGTCTGTGCTTTTAAATTCCCATCTCAGCAGGTTGAGTCCTGGGATCAGCTTTAGTGCTCTGGGGTTTTCTTTCCCTCAGCTCTTTTGATTGCAGTAAGCTATATGAGCTCTATCTGATATAGCTCCTGCTATGGTAACACTGTCTGGAAGCTCCTCTGTGAAGCCTGCAGGTTACTTTTGCTACTGGAGGCCTATGCTATATAAACAAACACAGTATCTGCTGTGGAGGGCAAAAAATAGGTGATAGTGGGAGCTGTTTGATTGCCTTCAGGTCTTTGTTGTCATCTCTACAAGGTACGCTGCTCCCCTGATCAGCATAACCTTCTCTGTTGGCTGCAAACTCACCATTCACCATCATCTTTGGGAATGGAGACTCCAAATAAATTGGAAGTACCCTTGTTCATTTTTTTAATTATTATTTTATTTGCTCACTGAGGTTATCTTTCAGCTCAGAAAGAGAGTAAGTATGTAGCTTTCCTTTGTCAGACAACACTGTTGTCCTTTGAAGTCATAGACAATTCACAGTTTCTCCTGGCTGCCCAGGGAGGTGGTTGAGTTACCGTTCCTGGAGGTGTTTGAGAAACATTTAGATGCTGTACTAAAGGACACGGTTTAGTGGGGAAATATTGGTGGTAGGTGGACAGTTGGACTGGATGATCTTGGAGGTCTTCTCCAGCCTTGATGATTCTATGATTCTATTGGCGGGAATGTTCAACCTCTACTGCCATACCACCAACACCCGCCTCTGATGTCAGGGGTCAACATCATAAAATAGAAGGCATTACTTTTAGAGCTATATAGAGAGATACATTTTATTGTTTATATTGCCAGGCAGGAACCTTTGGGCTCCAAGGAGGTTGGGGAACTATGCTTGTTTTTGAAGAAATTGTGCTTTTCAAAACATTTTCAAAAAAATGTAACAGCAAGCAAGGCTTGCAAAACAGCTCCTGTGAGATAATGCTGCTGAGGGAAACACTGCTGAAGGCTGAGGGATTTGTCTGGTTTGTCCAAGGGATGTGTGCCTTCGGAAAAGTTTGTCTTCTGTGAATCATCCATCCCCTGTCACTTTGCCAGTGGCAAAGATTGAAGTATCTGTAACAGACGGTTCAGCTCCACTGCTTTGGAGCTCCTAAACCAGACAGTATTTATCTGGGAGCTCTGCAGGCAGTGAAGCATGCCCCCGGGGAGGGAGGACTGAGGATTATGTGATGCAACCTTTAAAATAAAACTCATGCTGGAAGCTAGTAAGGCACTTGGCTAGGCAGAAGTCTTCAATTAAACAGTAAAAGGAACACTTGCTAGGGATTGGGCCTGAACTTCATCTGAGTACTCAAAAGGAGCAGGTGTACCCTGGGCCCCCAGTTACACTAGCAAACAGTTACACTCATACCAAATTAGAGAAATGCCTCAAATAATCAAGTTGGTTGGTTTTTTTTTTTGTTTCAGTAAATGTAGCTGCATGAATTCTGTAAGTAACCAAATAGGTTCAAAGCTCCTTAGCTTTTGCCAGCAACAATCTTAGTGATGTATCAGAGACTAGTTTTTCAAACTGTTACTGAGAATAAATAGCAGTGAAGCAAAAGGCAATCTTTGCTCTTCAATAATGAAATATAAAGCAAATAGCTGATGTGCCCAATCTGGAAGTTGGCAGTTTATTGATTTTGTGGATTGATGTAAAGCCAATGATCCTCGAGGACAAAGACAAATAGGCAGATGTTTCAGGTTTTGTGTCACAGCCAGGCTCCTCTGTGAGCAAACACATACGCTTAACACAGGAAAGTTGCCAAAAATCACTGTTTTCTTGTGTGTGTGTATAACTCATGCAAATCCCCTTGCCCAGCAGAGGTTAAAGTTGCAGAGGCAATTTGATTAAATGATCGATTTTGTCTGTATAAGCCAAAGAAAGCATAGCTGTGAAAAGCAGCTTGTTAGTATTTGTACTCTGCAACTAGTGCCAAATGGCAGATGTATTTAGATTCTCGATTAGGTGATCATGGCAGTTCTGTCAAAGGAAGTTGCCTCTCTTCAACACACTTGTGGCATCTTGATTTAGATCTCTTATAGATCTTGCCATCTTATTTTAATCATAATGATGATTATTGCCAGCTACAATTTGTCTTTTCATGTGGAACATTTCAAAATGTTTTTGTTGAAACAGACATTCAGTTTGCTCAATTTTGAATCCTCCAGAAAATAATGTATTTGTAGCCATCTATACAAATCAAAGAGATTTTGAAATAAGAACAAGTAAGAGTGAAGAAACTCCCCCACTCTGCTCTTCAAGTGAGCATGCTACTGTACAGCTTGTAGTTACAGGATTCAGATACTGCCTTCGTAATGGATGCTTCACTGCTGTAAAATTAGGCTGCAATACTGTAAACTTTTTGGATGTTAAGGCCATCTTAGCCTTTTGCTCAACAGTTGTTCTGTGGCCCATGGGTGATACATTATGTTGGACTCTAGTCAACTTCAGAAGCCAGAATTTTCATTATTTTTTCCTTCATTTTTTTCCCTCTCCTCAGCCTTGAATCATATTCTCAAGAAAAAAATAATTGTGCTGTGTGCTTAGAGGCCAGGTTAACAGAATCCCATGATCCCTTCATCCCAGAGTCTTACTTACCAGAACAAATGATAGCCTGAGTCTGCTGCTTCAGTCACTGCAGCCATGGCCAGCCTATTGGTGGGACAAGCTATCCAAACTATGACACATTTTATCAATTTCTTATTATATTAATTAAAAAATAGGAAAATCTATGTTTATTAAAACGTATCTGCAACTTAGCAACATCAGTAGGATTTTTTAGACATGTAAGGAAGGTGAAGTAGAAATACAATCCCTACTTCAGTGAAATAGTGTAGTATTCCTTAGAATACCCTTTAGAAATTAGTCAGGGTTGTGCACAGTTTTATCTGACAAAAGGAGGGTAGAGCCTCGATCTAAAGTGCTAACATTCTGAAAACACCAACTAACTAACTGCTTCTTAGTACCTCTCAGCTCAGTGATTTTGTCTCATGTAGTCAAAAGCTTGCTATTATTAAAGCTAAATCAAGAAGATGATCTGCTAAACAATATAGTGGAGGTTGTAATAAAGACACTTTCCTCTTGAATCAGTGTACATGCGATTACTGTTCTAAATTTTATCATATGACACTTCCCCTTCCTCTGAGTTTCATTAGTCCTGAAGACACCTCCTAACTACATGGACATGTATCGATGATCAGGATTGATGATGATCATGTTGGTGGTGATGAAGATCCACGTGGTTATGATTGTTTTTGTTCCAAACAAATGGTAACAGTAGGTACTTAGACAATATAAAGTTAAATTTTTCATATTTAGGCTTCACTATATATTACATGACCAATTTGAATTCTGCCTTAAAATTCATCTGAGGATCTTGACTGATCTCTGATATATGTCCAAAATAGTTTTCTCATTGCATAATTTTGGTGTAATCTCCAGACTAGCCACATGCTGTCAAATACAATTTCTTATTTTCTATACTGACTGAGAAGATGAATTGAAATTCTTTCCATTGGAAGAGGACACGAAACTGGCTTCTTACTCCATAAAAGTCAAACATTTCTTGCTTGTGTTGTTAGTTCTATACCAAGCTTGGAGCTTCCTTTTGAGAACTATGTATTTTTTGAAGAAAAAGAAAAAATGCTGTAAAACAGTGCAATGTATTCATTAGATTAACATTGCTAGCCAGACAGGAGACCCCTACTGCTATTGAATTGTGCACTTGAATTTCATTCTCCCTTTTAAGGAGCAGGGAGTAGAAATAAAGGAAAATACATCGATAATTGTAGATAGCTGGAGAAATTTTCGTTGAACCTATATGTTCCTTCAAGAAATTATGGATTTTGTAGTTTCCTGAGGTTTCTCTGCACCCAGAGGCCATTGATATTTCATGCAGAGGTGAAGACATGGACCAAGCAGGAGGAAACGTGAGACAGGATGGGGAGAAGACACAGTGAATGGGCTCTAGGCAAAGACAAGAAGATTGTCTTGATGTGTTTGTCAGTAGAGACTTACAAATCCAAACGATCTTTTTTGAAAGATGAGGAGGAGGATTAACAGAGCTGTCAGTCAAACTGAGAATTCTTGTACAACAGCTGATGCATTTAACATCATATTATTTACATGTCTTGATCAAATATATTAAGTTTCTACATTTACCTTGAAGAGCTAGTTGTTTTTTTTAATAGCTTCCTCCTTTGTTGCATGGAGTAAATGAGCAAAACCATAAAGGAAACTATGACACTTTCCATTTCTTTTTTTTTTTTTTTTTTCAGATGATGGAAAACTGTCCTTTGATGAATTCAAAGCTTACTTTGCTGATGGAGTTCTGAGTGGAGAAGAACTGCATGAACTTTTTCACGCTATTGATACACACAATACAGAGTAAGTGTCCCCTTCAAAAATGCTACTCCCTGTGCCTGAGAATGGAAAAAGCCATCAGGGTGATTTTAGAAAAGGCTTCTTGTTTGTAAAGCTTTTTTATTATTACGTGCAAAATATTTTTATTTGTAAAAGTTGTATTAATTGCAATTTTTAAAGCTTTTCTTCTGTACTGGAGAATACCTGGATAGGAAGATTAGGTAGAAAAATGAGAATAACATTATGATTTTCCTCCTGGGAAATATATGAGGCTTTGTCAAAAGCCATTGTTATTAGCTGAGAGCAGGTAATGCACAGCAGCCCTCAGAGAGGGATAATTCTCACTGTCTGAGAAAAGCTTGGCAAAAAGCATGCTACAAAAGTCACAAAGAGTACGTGCTGTGAAGAATCAGATTTTTGTCTATCTCAGGGGACTGAACAGGTAGAAGACTCAGAAAACTCACTAAATCAATTTTTCCAACCAGAAGAAAGGGTTGTTTTTTTTTTTTACTTATCATTTGTTATAGAGTAGAACCTAGCTACAGATAATAAGAAAACATGCTTAAATTTAAAACAGCAATAAGAAGCTTTTTGAATGTTTTTTCCCAAAGTCTTTAACTGATAAAAGGCTTAAAACCTGACTTTTGAGCTGGAAAGCACTCTACACTACATGATCTTTCTCAATAATGGAGGTAAATACACCTTAAAGGCTTTCCTTAGCACCTTTTTGCTTTTCAAAACCTTGTCATCACAAGACAGAGCATGCCAAATTTCAGGAGGAAAACCATGTCCCTCAACACAACATCTAAATGTTTCTCGAAGACCTCCAGGGACAGTAGCTCAACCACCTCCCTGTGCAGCCAGGAGACATTGTGAAGATTTGCTGTAGGAAAGAGAAACATGTTGGGCAGTATAATATAAATTCCTCGTTAGGACTTTCCAGCAAAAATCACATGAAGCAGATATAATGAGGACAAAACTTTACTCACTGGCATTTGCAGAAAAGGGCAGCTTATATAAAATGTCTTAAATTAACCAGTTGGCTAAGAAAAGCAGCAAAATGCTCACTGAACCTTGGGAAGTTTTGTAATGTACGCATTAGGAGAAACATGCACATATTAGACAATCCTAGAACCACCCATTATGCTTTCATTTTCAAACTACCCAAGGGAATGAAGAGAAAATCGTTGTTTGTGCCTGAAATCACCAAGTAGATTATGACTGTTTTTAGTAGGGGAGGATGAGAAATTCTACTTACATATGACTCTCATAGAGAAGATTTCCAGAGGTTATTTTGTCTCTCTTATCCAGTTAAAATACAGACTCTCTGAAACGCTGGGCAAATCACGTATCTTCTCTGTACATTACTTCCCTATTAACAAAATATCCCAGGAATGATATGTAAGGATTGAGGTCATGCAGCATTCTAACACTATAGTGATTTACACTGCATGTAAATGCCTAGGACAGGTAGCTAAGGAAGTATGTCCTGATCCTCCAGAGCATCTCTGGAATACATCAGAATTTCCTTTTGTCAAAAGAACAAACAGATTTCGGGTTGTTTCTGCCTGCATTAAATCTTTTAACTCTACCAGCACTCAAAACCTCACTTTCTTTGTGTGTTAGTTTTTGTGCTTCATGGCGTGTAGATAAAGAAGGAAAGGTGGCCTTGGGCTGATTTCCATGGACCACAAGCTCAGGAAACATGAATTTCCTTTGCAGCTCAGCTACAGCAATCTTCAAAAAAAAAATTCAAAGTATAAGAGACTTGCACTTGTTTAACACCTTGAAGGGAGCTAAATTAACCAGCTATTATAAAATTCCATTACTTTGGTCCTAATGTCAGTCTTGTAGAAGAAGAGAATTAGAAAAGTATTATTTTTTTTAAAGCAAGCCAAGCTAACGTAATGTACCTATTACAAAGCAGATAGACTATGGAAGAGCACTAAAATGAGCAATGTGATATTAGGATGGTTGAACTAGATGATCTTAGTGGTCTTTTCCAAGCTTAATTTTTAAATATTTCTGGTGTTATTTCTGGTGTTGCTCTTTTGTTTCTTGGCCCTTCTGAATCACTAAATCACAGTGCATACCAAACCTGAAGATATTTCTCCTGTAGTTGCATATAATCGGTAAAATAAGCTGTATTTTTTTTGCAGGTGTGGTATTTTAAGCAGTTTAATAAGCAAGGAATCATAGAATTGTTTGAGTTAGAAGGGATCCTTAAAGGTTGCCTAGTCCAATTCCCCTGCAATGAACAGGGAAAACAGCTTTTGTCACAAAATTCAGTCACAAACGTGTCTACCCATCCTGAGACAAAAGAAAAGAATGCAGGAAGTTATACAATCATTTTGCATAGATCTTACAGAAGCACAAACTGTACCATTAGCATGACTTCCAGACAGTCTGCATCAATCTTTATTTTATTTCCCAAAGGTATTGTTCGCCTACACCTCACCTACTTTTCTGTAGACAACCCAAAGGGGTTCCCATGTGTGAATACCCAAAGGAATTCCCATGTGTTAGTTGTAGATGTTGCAGCTGCAGAACTTGAGTAAGAGAATGGTGAATGGTATCAGTTTTTCAAAAACGAAATTTTAGCATATGTATTTTTAAACTCAATCCTTTAAAAGATGATAATGGCAAAATATATTTTTACAATACCACGTTCCTCTCTATGTTCTTTGCCAACATTTGCAGACATCTGTGGTGCTACTGGAGCACTTGCTAAGGCATATTTATCATGATTTCTAAATGATCGTCCATGGGATTAGTTCTATCTGAAAACTAAAAAGAAGAGAAATAGTTATAAAGTAAGTCATAATTTCCTTATCTGTACCACCTCCCCACAAAAGTGCCACAGACTTCAAGCAAAATAGAGAGTGTTTTGGTATTTTAACAGTTCCACTAGGCTATGTTTTTCCATTCAGTGACCTGTTGTGAAGCTTTCATAATATCCCAACTAGGAGAGTAAGCAAGCAGAAAACAATTAGCCTTATCAACACTGCACTGATCTGTGGCAAGGACCACTGCTATCAGATTGTTATCACAATTTTCAGAAAAGGACTTGCGTATTTTTCACCTTAGCATAGTTCCAAGTTACAAAATTAATAAAATTTTCTATGAAGCATAGATGAAATACTGTAAAACACAGTAAGGATAACTGATTTGTTTCCGTCAGTTGTTAAATTTAACATTTCTCACCCAAATCTCTGCATAAATTATCAGATTTGATAGTTCTGTAGTTAAATGACATGACATATGGGCTCTAATATTGCTTGCCATAAGGCAAAACAGAAATGCCACAATTCCTTGAAATAGTTAATGTCTCTGTGAGTCGGTTTTAGCATTCACTGCAAAAGTAAATCTTGCTTTTGCTCTTACCCTTCTTCCTTCCCACCCCCCTCCCCCAATAACTTTAACAGAAAATGTTTTTGCATAATGGCAACCTCAGGGAAAAGGTGTCAGAAGATAATGAGAATATTTGGCAAAGTTACAAACTAAGAGATATGCAGCAGATCTCGAGGGGATTCAGTCTGCAGCGCTGCCAGAGAGATGGTGCAATAAATGCTTCACTGATTACTGACTCATACGAGTCAGTGGGGAATCAAACTTGTTTTTCTCATTTTTCTTATTGGGAAAATGAAGTCCTCAGCCAGGTCCTTAATTACAAGGTGGGAGGGATGCAAGGAGTGTCAAGGCAGACCTGGGGCACATGCAACCTCCTGAAGGCAGATATCCCATTGAGTCTTCGTGTGTGGCACAAGTTAGAGAAGATAAAGCACGCACAAACCAGAGACAAGTTTGGTGTGGGCCTAAGAACCCTGGGGCACCTACAGCTCCAAGCAGATGCTGGGCATCTGGGAGAGTCCATCATACTGGGTATGCACTGAATAAAGACACATGTACAGTTGTATGTGCATAGATCACCAGTGTCTCCCTAAGTTAGTGAAGCCACTGGCACCTATGAAGTAGCTCCAGTGACACAGGCTTCAGTGTTGTTGCCCAGGCATTTAAGATGCTCCCACCTAAGTCACAAGTCCAGAGTGGACAGGATTGCACAGGAGAAGCAGCTGGACATAAATGAGGGGGGAAAGATGCTAGAGCACCTCAAACAACTCTAGATGCCTGTGTTATGTCCTATTAATTAAGCTCCTTCTGGCTGGTCCACTGAAAGTCCACAGCTGCACTGTATTCACTGGATCTCCTTTTGTGGCAGGATAGGTTGGACACCCAGTGCACATGTGGATGTCTGCATTCAGGGCTCTGAGCCCCACAGCCCACCCATCTTCATGCCCAGATCTTCATGAGCAGTGCCCTAGTTCCTCCCTTGGGTCAAAACAGAAGGGCTGAGATTGTCTGCTCTAATAGCAGACTCCAAAAGGATGCTGACTCAATGCCTGAGAGCAAGATGTCAGCACTATCCTTGCAGCCATGGGAACCCATCCATCTGCATTGCACCATGTGCAGTGTAACTACAATGAAATACATGTTGTATGGGACCACAGTGCTTCTTTCATGACTCTGGTTGTAAAGACAATTCATCGGTAATTCGACAGCAGTCTGTAACAATACTTATCTGTCCCTTGGATATTGTGTTTTGTTTCAGTCTCTCACTTCTTATTGCTGACCAGTACAAGTACACAAAAAAAAAATAATGAACTAGGAAGTACAATCAGGAAACAAAAAAGATTTCTTAAAAAACAGCATGAGGTATAGACAGGCTCTGTAATAACATGAACTGCAAGAGAGCTAAAAGTATTTTTTTCCTAAAATGAATTATTCAGTGCAAAAAAAAAAAAACCCACAAAAAAAATGCACGAAAATATACGTTAGCTTTTGCCCAATTTTTTAAGCTATGTTTTTTTGACTGAACAGCAACTTCAGGTACGTGGTGCAGCCCTGATATGAGGGAGGTGTGTGTGCTTGCTATTTAAGAGATGTAATTGCAGGTATTGACTTCAATTTTCAGACTTTTCAAGATGGTAGCTGCAGAAATCAGTTTGGAAATAAAGTGAGAAGCAAAAGGGAAGATACTGTTCAGAATGAGTTGATTATACAGTTCATCATTTCATGACTGAACAAAAGAAGCATAATGAGAATGATTGACAGAGTTCTGATGTTAACACAGATCCTCCGGTCATACAGATAGGCTGCAAGTAGAGTTGCTTGGAAATTTTCCATGTGAATGGTTATTTTTAATGTAAAATTCAGTTTTCTGCAGAAAATAAGAGACTCAGTCACACAGGAACCATCAAAATGTAACAAGCAGTTTCAATTGCACTGTCCTAAATGGAATTAGAATCATAGAATCATAGAATTGCTCAGGTTGGAAAAGACCTTCAAGATCATCAAGTCCAACTGCAACCTAACCATGGTACCCTAACAACCCACCACTAAATCATGTCCCTGAGCATCACATCCAAATGGTTTTTAAACACATTCAGGGATGGTGACTCAACCACCTCCCTGGGGAGCCTGTTCCAGTGCTTGACAACCCTTTCTGTAAAGAAGTTTTTCCTGATATCCAACCTAAACCTCCCCTGGCACAACTTGAGGCCATTTCTCCTTGTCCTGCCACCTGTCACCTGTGAGAAGAGACCAGCCCCGCTCTCACTGCAATCACCTTTCAGGTATTTGAAGACAGCAATAAGGTCTCCCCTCAGCCTCCTCTTCCCCAGACTAAGCAGCCCCAGTTCCTTTAGTTGCTCCTCATAGGGCATATTCTCCAAGCCCTTCACAAACCTTGTTGCCCTTCTTTGAACCTGCTCCAGCACCTCAATGTCCTTTCTGTATTGAGGTGCCCAAAACTGAACACAGTACTCGAGGTGAGGCCTCACCAGTGCCGAGTACAGGGGCAGGATTACTTCCCTAGTCCTGCTCACCACACCATTCCTGATACAAGACAGGATGCCATTGGCCTTCTTGGCCACCTGGGCACACTGCTGGCTCATATTCAGCCAAGTCCATCAGCACACCAAGGTCCCTTTCCGTCAGGCACTCCTCCCCAAGCCTGTAGGGTTGCCTGAGGTTGTTGTGACCAAAATGCAGGACACGACACTTGGCCCTACTGAAACTCATACGGTGTACTTTGGCCCATCGATCCAGTCTATCCAGGTCCCTCTGTAGAGCTTTTCTACCCTCCAGTAGTTCAACATTCCCTCCCAACATGGTGTCTTCTGCAAACTTACTGAGGGTGTACTCAATCCCCTCATCAAGATCAGTGATAAAGATGTTAAATAGGAGTGGCCCCAGTACTGAGCCCTGAAGGACACTGCCTGTGACTGGCCGCCAACTGGATTTAATTCCATAGACCACAACTCTTTGGGCCCAGCCATCCAGACAGTGTTTCACCCAGCAGAGCGTATGCCCACCAAACCATGGGCAGCCAGCTTCTTCATGAAGATGTTGTGGGGAACAGTGTCAAAGGCTTTACTGAAGACCACATCGACAGCCTTACCTTCATCCACTAAGCAGGTCACCCTGTCATAGTACGAAATCAGGTTTGTCAAGCAGGATCTACCATTCACAAATCCATGCTGACTGAGCCTGATCCCTTGGTTGACCTTTAACTGATCCATGATGGCTCCTGAGATTATCTGTTCCATAACCTTCCCTGGCACCGAAGTGAGAGTGAGCTACCAGAATCATCTTTCCAGCCCTTTCTGAAGAGAGGCGTCACATTTGCCAGTCTCCAGTCCATCAGGACATCCCTGGTAAGCCAGGACTGTCGAAGGATGATGGAGAGTGGTTTGGCAACCACATCCGCCAACTCCCTCAGCACTCTAGGGTGCAATCTATCCGGCCTCATGGACTTGTGAGTGTCCAGCTTTCAGAGCAGGTCCAAAACGATTGCATCATGGATTATGCATGGTCTATTCTGTTCCGCATCCCTATCTTCCAGCTCAAGGGGCTGTGTGCCCAGGGAGCAACTAGTTTTACTATTAAAGACTGAGGCAAATAAGGTATTAAGTACCCCAGCCTTATCCTGAGGCTTGGTCACCATGTTCCCCTCTGCATCCAACAAGGGATGGAGATTCTCCCTTGCTTTCCTCTTACTGTTGATGCATTTGTAGAAATATTTATTGTTGTCCTTCACCTTAGTGGCCAAGTTCAATTCTAGCTGGGCTTTGGCCTTTCTAATTTTCTCCCTGCACAGGTTCACTATGTATTTGTAATCCTCCTAAGTTGCTTGCCCCTTCTTCCAAAGACCATAAGCTTTCCTTTTGTTCCCGAGTTCCAGCCAAAGGTCTCTGTTCAGCCAGATTGGTCTCCTTCCCCATTGGCTTGTCTTCTGTGACTTGGGGATGGACAGCTCCTGCACCTTTAAACTAACTTCCTTAAAGTATTCCCAGCCTTCCTGGGTTCCCATGCCCTCCAGAACTGCCTCCCAAGAGAATCACTCAACCATGGTCCAAAAGAGACCAAAGTCTGCCCTCCAGAAGTCCAAGGTGGCAGTACGTAGTCACAGTCACAGAATATCCCAAGTTGGAACGGAGCCACAAGGGTCATCAAGTGCAACCCCTGGCTCCACAAAGGACCACCCAAATTCAAACCCTGTGTCTGAGAGCAGTGTCCCAGTGCTCCCTGAGCTGCACAGCTCAGGGCTGTGCGCACTGCCCTGGGCCACCTGCTCCATGCCCACCACCCTCTGGTGCAGAACCTGTCCCTAACTCCCAGCTGCCCCTCCCCTGACACAGCTCCATGCCGTTCCCTCGGGCCCTGTCGCTGTCACAGAGAGTAGAGCTCAGCGCTGCCCTCCGCTCCCTGTGAGGAGCTGCAGCTTCCATGAGGCCTCCTTATGTAGTTATGTCCTTCTTATGTAGGGACACCCAAACCTCCACCCAGTGCTGGAGATGAGGTCGCACAGCACAGAGCAGAGCAGGACAACCGCTTCCCTCCCTGGCAGTGCTGGGCCTGACACACCCCAGGGTACAGTTGGCCCTTCTGGCTGCCAGGGCACACTGCCAGCTCAGATTCAAGTTGCCACCAACCAGAATGACCAGATCCCTTTTTGCAGGGCTGCTCTCCAGCCCCTCTTTCCCCAGTCTGTACACAGAGCCAGGGCCACACCATCCCAGGTGCAAAACTCAGCACTTGCTCTTCTTCATGCAGATGGGGACCACCCTCGAATTTGACAAGATTATGGTACAAGGCCACTCTACCCCCAATGGAGACAGCACTCCTACCAGCTTAGCATCATCCACAAATTTACTTAATACAACTTCCAGACCTTTACTGGAATCAACAATGAAAACATTAAAGAGAAACAGCCATAAAATGGAGCCCTGCAGAATCTCACTGGTGACAAGCAGGGCAACTGTCAGGCCAAAGCCTCCCTTTGCCCAATACAGCCATGTTTTAGTTGTCATGGGACATTCTTACGGTCACGTCTCAATGGCCTTTTGCTGTCATGAGCCAGCTCCCTGCCGACTACTATAAATACAGGGACCCTGACATCAGAACACCAGTTGTGACGCAAGCCAGCCAAGGCAGCAGCTGCCATGCCAGCCAGCCAAGGAAGGAAGGAAGGAGCTGCCAAGCCAGCCAGCCAAGGCAGGCAGGCAGGGACTGCCATGCCAGCCAGCCAGCCAGGGAGGGAAGGAAGGGGGCAGGTTTGCCTCCAGTTATAATAAACTTTGAACAAACCTGAGCAAAAAATCTCAGTGCTGTTGCAAAGGAGATATGAAGCAGAATATCCTTAAAATGCAAGTGCGCATATACTAAGCCTCCTTTATGCAACACTCTCTGTGGTGTTGGAGCACTTGCCTCGGTTGGCTGACTTGAAGCAGGATGTTATGCAAGCTTGCTGCATAGAGCTCACAGCTTTTTGGCTGAGAGCATCCATAGATGACTGTTCAGCTGCCCTTGCACATTGTAACACGACATTCCTTTCATTCACAAATTATATGTTTACACTTAACAATAGAAGATGCCAGCTTTGAGCTTTCCTCCCTGAAAGCAAATTTATCAGAGGTGTGCAAATGGGCACAATAAAAACGTTGGTTCAAGCCTCTGAAATCAGTCCTTCTCAGTCCTGAGAATGGAGACCTGACATACTATCCTTCTTCAGTTAGGACAGAAGTGGCCGTGGATATCCTAAATGAAGTTAGTTCATTAAATCTTTCATACAGTATTGGGTTCTTCAATAAAATAACTGCTTTAGATGAAGAGAGTCCATGCTGTGTGTTAATCCTTTGCTGAAGAAATGTCATTGCCCATCAGTGGATGGGTGGAATGGCTTCTTCCTTCCCACTTCGGCCAGCCCTAACCCATGGCTGACACTGATGGACAGAACCAGGGAGTGGTCACAGCTGCTCTGCATGCCTCCAATCTGTACCATGAACAGGCACTTCGTCCAAGTGAATTTGCTTATACATCTGTCACTGAGCAACAGATAATACCAATTTTTGGATCAGACAGTGGCGTATTTGTAATAGATCTTTAAAAATTGCTCTTGTTATTAGTAGAGAGTATTGTAGACACAGTCAGGCACGTAAAAGGATGGCATTTAGTAGTCAGAAAGCAAACGGAGTGCAGAGGTTTAAAAAATGATTGTGCTGACGTGATGTGAACGTATTTGGCTTCACCCCATGCTTTGGGTGCTTACCAGAAGCAAAGTGCCAGAGCCTGGATGTGCGTCATTCTGCAAATATTGCAAATTACATGTTCAGCACTGCTAGATTATAGGTCTGAGCAGAAGCACCCTTGGTATCTATACTCACTGAAATGATGAACAGGTGCCCACCATAAACCTGAGTACTGAGCTGCACAAACAGCCCCTTGGTGTGTGCCTCGCTACTCTACTGTTAAATGTATTCCAAACTTCTTTAATTGCTTCTATAACATCCTGCAGGTTGCTCAAAATTGTTTGTGTGCAGAAAAAGAATGCCAGGTTTGCTCACAGCCATGTTGCATGAAGAAACATGTTATTATTTCTGAGAGCATGAAATAATCCGTGACACAAAAAATTATAGTGCCCTGTCTAGAATAGCATCCTCTCCCAGCAGAGCACCAAGAACAATGGAGCCTCAAAAGATGCTTATAACAGAAAAGGAAATACTATGAGGGTGCTAGAGTGAAATCCATATTCTTTTTGTCATGTTGTCACAGGCTTCTTGAAGGCTGTTGCACAAATCACTTCAGACAGTAATTTTCTAATTATTCAAGCGCCCAATTCTAACTGAAAATAAATTCAGCATCTAAATACTTTTGAATTTTCAACTGTAGTCCATTTGCAACTGCATCACTTTTATTAGCGAGACTAATGCAGATGTTCTGACAGCAGCGATGCTGAAAGCCTCTAAGCCATGTCATAGTGCTCTGTTAGTACCACACTGCTGAGAATAGTGAAGAAGAACAAGGACCAGAATGAATTTTAATATGAAATTTGAAAACATCAAGCAAATTTGACTGACTTGCAATGTAAAAGGCTGTTTTTAACAGTGATCAAGATGTAAATTAAAAAATACAGAAACGTTGTTTTCAAAGAGGAAGTATTAGGAAAGAAGATGCAAAGGGGCAGAAAACATAGGGAAAACGAGCAAGAGGCAGGCATCATAACAGCAAACTCCCGCCATGTCATACCCTAGTATTTCGTTACTGCTTTTTGGCTGAGGTCATTTATCAGATCTCAGCCTACGTTTGAGCACCGACCATCTGCAGTGTTTCAAAAATGAGTGCTGACTGTGAAAGTGGTTGCAAGGAGATGGTTAATCCATGATGTCATAGTGATCCATGGCGAACAGCCTTAAGTATTTGTAGACTCTGTTCCCATCAAATAGTTTACTGGCCTAGGTTAAGTTTTTCACCACTGATTCTTCCAGATTATGAATTTCCCCATTGCAGCCATCCTACTTGATCCATTCAAATGTGGTTCATGTCACCTTTAGTTAATGAAAGTTTTGGGAAAGCTTCATTTATATCATCAGTTAAAAATGCTCAGACCAGAGCCCTGATTATGCAAGTTTTTGAGAACCCATGATCCTGAAATTTCTGTTTCTGTCTCTCTCATGAATAAAAGCCAGATATAGGAAAGTTAGCATTTGTGAAAATGCTTTAGGGTACTTCAAGGTAACACTGTTTCATAATTTTATTAAAAGGTCAATTAAAAAAGTCCCATTAAAAAGATAAGTGAAAAAATCCTAAGTGCAATCAGCCATTCAATATTCACTCATCAGCAAGATTCAAAAAGGACATTCGTACTTCTAAGTTTCTTGAATAATCAGCTTCTCTTCCCTGGGAAAAGCCACCATGCCAACATTCAGAAGTGAGCTGCAGCTCAAATGGTTTCTCTTTTGATTCTTAAAACTTCAGAGAGAAAAATAGTGCTTCAAAGCCAATCAGGATTAAATCTGTTTGAAATAAACAGTTTTCAATTTTAAAGAATACTTGCTCACCTTTGTGTATTTATACTGTGTGTATTTCATGACAATATGGCAACGCAACTGTTATTTTTGTGTTGCTACATTTTGCTGCTGAAACTGTTTTGTACGGCCAGAAAGACTTATAGAATGTATGTGCTGAGAAGCTACGTCTGGTTTTGTCGTCCTGCTGTACTTCATCTTGTGGGAGAAACAGCAATGGGAGACAAAGGTTGGGTTTTCTGTTGTTTAGCATGGAGGGCTGAGCAGAGCCATGCCATACAGCATGACAGCCACAGAAAAGGAGTGCAGGTGGGGGGGAAAAAAGCACAAATTCTGGTGTTTAAATGGATTTCTGACAGCTCTGAGACTCCACAGCATAATGCACAGGGACTGGGCAGATGATGTTGGTGAGTAGGAGGGTACCATGTCTTGAAGTGGAAGGAACATGATGGGGAGGAGAGGCTGTGAGGCAGAAAGGCTGCAGCATGGCTCAGGAGGTGCCTACACAGGGCAGCAAGGGCCAAGCTAAAGCCCAGGCAGGGGAGCTTCACATCTCTGTAATAAATGATCTGTGAGTCCTGCTACCTACCAGTGCAACAGCCACCATGACTAAGCGCACTAACTCGCTATCCTCTTATCTTTCCAGCAATCTCGACACTGAAGAGCTTTGTGGTAAGTTCCTCATTGAGCAAGAACAATCTCTGCCTGCAACAGCCATGCGCAAGTGAACATACTGTGTGTTGTGATATTTCTTTCAGCTTAACCTTTGTAGCTCAAGCAAAAAATGTTAGTAACATTGAAACAACTACACCTGAAGAATGCAGATGGCTTATAATCTTTCAGTCATCCATGAGATACAGATATTGCTTTGAGAACATATTTCTTAATCCATGCTTCAGATTGTCTGAGCTTTAAGAGTCCTGTTCTAGTGAAGAGATCTTGTTTCCCTTTACTATGGGATACTTTTCTAGTTCATTACTTTCAATGGTAGGAGTGTTTTGAAAATCTTTTTCCAAAATTGTCCTATTCCACTGGAGGATAGTTCATTACTTTCCTCCAACTCAGTTCAGTATGAACAGCAGTTTGACACATTGTCATCCTTCATCACAAAAACCTCCTGCAAGGCCCCAGTGTGGCCCAGTGACCTACCCACTGACCTACCTCTGTGTCCTGCTCTGGGTTGCGAGTCATGAAGATTTTTTCCATGGCTTAGGGGTGCTGTTTGCAGCAGAAAGTATTTACAGAAAATTTCTGCAAGTCCTCCCACAAGATGTCAAACAGATAGTTACGCTTGTCAAAAGCAGGCTATTTCTGGGAAACGATGTCAGCAAACAGTGGCCTATTGAATTTTCCCAAGGTCAATCATGGTAAAGACTTTTAAAAGCTGAAAATGCTGCAGATTTGAGTGCCAGCTGATGTATTTGCCCATGAGGTGACACTGCCTGTGCTCAGGAACCCACTGCAGGGCATCTCAGCATGTGGTGCTGAAATATTTAGTGACTTAGCCAAAGTCAGTTGCACTGTGATGACTCCTGCTAGCTGAGAATCTGGCCAAAACTACACAAACCTGGTCAAGGAAGAATGTGGCTTTGTTCTAGGAGTGATATACAGCTTTTGGGTGGTTTGTACCTTGTAGGCCTGCTCAGTGCTCATCCCACAGCCTGAGCCCATCAGTCAGCCAAAGGGCTAGCCAAGGTCTCAGCCTGGTGCTGACTTTTTTTTCCCCTGTCCATTTTGATTAAATATGGGCAGCTTCAGCAGTCCTCATGATACATGAGCTCCGCAGCTCTCTTGTACATCTTCCATAGTTGCCACTGGGGTGTTTCTCATTTATGAATCTGGTGCTGAGTTTACCCAACATGCATTTAATCCACAGCTTCTTTTAACTTTTTCCATAGCTCCTCAGAAATGAAGCTTCATTTCCAGGCTGTGAATGCACAACATATTTCCTTTCTAAATCATTTCATTCAACCTCTCAGCAATACCAGGCTTTGTCACCATGCTCCTAAAACCTTTCACGACTCCCCTAAGAAACTCATGATCCACTCCATGAAAATCAGTTGGATTTGCTTTGTGTTTGTGTGCCTTTTTGAGAGCTCTTAGTTTACATACTGGAATCTCTAAAGCCTGTTGATACAATGATAATTGTATTTACTTTAATGCTATTTTATCCAGACACAAGTATATGTAGGAAATCAGTAAATACAATTTTTACAGATTTACTTCTATGCTTGACTTACTTTGAACAATGCCCTCTGATTTGTTATCGGTTCTGTTAAAATATCTTTTAGTTTGAAAAGGTACACAATAACATTGTACAATTAATGTTATTCCCTCTATTTTTGTTAAAAATACCTTGAGCATATCATATTTATTGAAAAGATAATCACATTTCCTGAGTCCAGAAGCATAACTGAGCAACTCATCGTCTTGTCACTTCTCAGAAAAACATTGGGTCTCAGCTGAACCCAACTCACAACAGCCCCCACTTAATCTCATCTCCTCTAAGGGCTTTACGAGAGCTATTTGTTTGCATATTGTTATAATCAGATTTAGTACACATATATGGAAACTTCATTTCCTGCTAGTAACTATGAAATAGATCACTAAACTGAAAATTCATTTTAGACATACAATATGCATATTTTCAAAATAGGTGGTCTTCTTGTCAATTTGGCATATTGAAACGAAATGTTCTGAAACACTGATTTTGGTATTTTAAATACTCCATGAATGGTTTTGAGGAAAATATCAAAATTTCAAAGTAAAATCATCCCTTCCATTGCAAGCCTTGATCATTCTATACAGTTAGATAGCTAACAATAATACCATAACTAATTTCAGACTTGATTATATTGATATTTGATGAAATCTAAAATTTTCCAGTTGTTAATAGGTGACTTGGATATTCTTCTTTCAGAATATTTTTCACAGCACTTAGGAGAGTATGAAAATGTTCTATCTGTTTTGGAAGACTTAAACATTACTATACTGAAGGCAATGGACAAAACAAAGAAAGTAAGTAAAAACTGTGTAAGTGTATTGTATATTTGAACGTGTCCAGTATGTTTATATTTAGACAAAGTTACTAATTCATAGTTAATTTCTCCCAAATATACTTGTTTTTATAGCAGAAGTCCAGGAGGAAAAGGATTGTCAAAATTGTCAAGTATCCTAGCTGTAAAGTTTGAATTTAATCAGAGTTGTCTTTCTGATTGATCAGAATGATGTTCTTCATATTGTAGTACTCGGAGAGGATTCCATGTCTCATGCTAAATGGGGGAAAGTAATATCAACTTTTGAAAATAATCTGAATTTGAAAGAAATAATTCAAGTTCTTGAAGTAGAAAATGTGAGTAAAAAATTCAAGTGCCAAACTATACTACTGACTATCATTAGATTACATAGATGTGCAGGGGTGTCAGATTTGTGTATTGGTAAATGTAGACTCCAGGATAGCTTAAAAAGATTTTAAAGGGCTGTAGCAGCTTAATTCACTGTGGTCACATCTGCTCATGCCCACCTCCCAACCAGGTGTCTGATCATTCATAAAGAGCTTTGGTATAGAATCATAAAATCACTAAGGTTGAAAAAGACCTCCAAGATCATCTAGTCCAAGTGTCAACATTTACACACTAAACCAGGTCCCTAGTATAACATCTAAATGCTTCTTGAACACCTCCAGGGATTGTGACTCAACCCTCTCCCTGGGCAGCCCATTCCAGCACCTGAACACTCTTTCAAAGAAGAAATTTTTCATAATATCCAATCTGAACCTCCCACAGCACAACTTGAGGCCATTCCTCTGCTCCTATCATGGGAGAAGAGGGCGACCCCCACCCCACCACAACCTCCTTTCAGGCAGTTGTAGAGAGTGATAAGGTCTCCCCTGAGCTGCCTCCTCTTCTCCAGACTAAACAATCACAATTCTCTCAGCTACTCCTAAGACTTGTGCTCCAGACCCCTCACGCTTCATTGCCCTTCTCTGGACACGCTTCAGGGCCTCAGTGTCTTTCTTGCAGTGAGGGGCCCAAAACTGGACACAGTACTCGAGGTGCAGCCTCACCAGTGCTGAGTACAGAGGGACAATCACTTCCTTGTTCCTGCTGGCAACACTATTTCTGATACAAGCCAGGATGCCATTGACCTTCTTGGCCACCTGGGCACACACTTAGCCAAGCGTCAAACAACACCCTCAGGTCCATTTCTTCTGCACCACCTTCCAGCACATCTTCCTGCCCCAAGCCAGTAGTGTTGCCTGGGGTTGTTGTGACCAATGTGCAGGACCCGGTACTTCGTCTGGTTGAACTTGATCTCACTGGCCTCATCACAATGATCCAGCCTGTCCAGATCCCTCTATGGGGCCTTCCTATCCCCACGCAGATTGACACTTCTTCCGAACTTAGTGTTATCTGGAAACTTACTGAGAATGCACTCAAGCCCTTCACCCAGGCCATTAATAAAGATATTAAACAGGACAGGCCCCGCTACCTATTGCTGGGGAACACCATTCATGACCAGTTGCAAGCTGGAAGTTAATATGCCTTTTGGTAATATGCTTTTTCCTTGGCTGTCTTGTAGTTAAATGTTCTGTGCAAAGTGGGAAAATTTTAAAAGGTGAGGCAAAACCTAAACTAGGGAAGAAGGTGAACCAAGATCCTCCAAATCCAGCCCTGACCCCTCACACAGGGCTAGTCACAGGGCTTGCCTTGGCAAGCCATCAATGACTTAAAAATTTTAGCTTAAATTATTCAGTGAGATCCCATGGGGGGGAAGGGGGAAAAAAAATCGATATCCTTCTGTCAGTCAGCAATCAATGAGGAGGCAGCTGTGCTTCTCTATCAGAACTGTTATCTTTGGCATTCAGGCTTCTGCAAGAGTACAGCATTCATACATTTTACATGAACTGCCAAAATAAAACCCTGGAAATGTGGCTTATTTATTTAGAGCTTGAGCCAGTGAGCTGAACGTCTCTCAGTTCATGCGGTTCATATAATGAAGTGACTCACTGCCTCATTGGGCTGGGCACTAAAGAGGAGCAGATTAGTTCATGCGAGCTGTACAAAATCAAAAATAAAAATAAAAATGCACAACAAAAAATACAAACCAAATGCTTGATTAACCACTTGCATAAAATGCTGCTAAAGGGCAGGACATGTCAGCTGAAAACTACTGGAAGTGAATAGAACAAGGCATTTAAGAATTACCTCAGAAATTAATTACAGAGGAGGAGTCCCAGTAGTCAGTTAAAAGTAGTAAGCATTGGCCTGACTAGAAAATGGGTAAGAATGGAATAATAATAAATATTGTATTTGTTGTATTTATCTTTAAGGAACTCAAAAAAAAAAGTCTTAAAATTTTATCTTCCTGACTGAAGATTTAAGCTTAATGGGTTTTTCTCTTGCAGGAATATCCCAATTAACTATACTTTAAAGGTGGTAAAACTATAGTATAGCTAACACTGCAAACAAAACTTAATTCCATTTATTACCTAAAGCATGGGAACATGATTAAACACAAAGCATGTCCTCAAATATTCCAAAATAGAGCTTCCTGACAAGGATATGCTCAGCAAATAGGGCTTCGTACAGAAATTACATTCCCAATACAGTCCTGGGAGCAGAAAATAAGATCTCATTTCTCAGGAAACAGATACGCTATATGACCAAACCATTGCAGTGCAACTATTAAAGTCCCCATCTTCGATATTCCAAGATTTTACTGAATAGTCTAAGATATGAAAAAAATATATCCACCTAAAATAAGAACTAGAGGTTCACAGTCAAGCCTAATTAGCATATTTAGATGCATGGATAAGTGATGTTCATTGCAAGTAACACACAAGGTACGATGTAGCCCAGCACAAATGAGCAGGTACTCAGAAACTGGTGATTTGGATGTGAATGACCATTGGTCTGTACCCAGAGGAAGGTATGGGCTTCTCCTCTTAGTGCAAAATAAAACTTTGACATTGCTATGCCATTTCACCACTCTAGTTCCTTAAACACTCACTAGGTAGTGGGAGCATTTATTACTACCTTCCAAGTCAAAATTTAGTTGGAAAACTCATGCACAGAAAAGAATCCAAAAAATTGAGGACCTACACTTTGAGAGCTACAAAGACCTGGCACATCTAGAGCGGTTAAGACAATATCCAATGACCAGAATCAAATTTCCAAGGGCCAAATTGTCATACTAAAAAAACAAAAGTGGGTTGGTGTCCTTCCAAAATCACTTACTGCTGTTTAGAGACTTTAATCTACATTCCATTATCAGCAATAGACTGAAAAGGTAATATACGCTGTCAGGTGCAGTAAAAAGTGAATATTTGACCTGGCTAGGTTTAGGAAACCTTTCCATTTATGCACATTGATCTTCTTTGGTTGACAGTAAAAAGTTACTTTGAACCTGAATTCCACTCTGCAGAGCATGAGGCTGACTGCAGACCTAGTCCTCAGGGCTGCCAAGTGCTTTCCATCTCTTTGATTTTTCATGGATTTAGGAAAGCTCTGTGCCTCTGTCAGGCTCTGCTAAACATTCCCAGAGAGTGTGCCATTTCAGATAGGTGGTTTTAAATATCTGGGAAGGGAAAGGAGCAGCTTGCTACTTAATTTAATTTATCCACTTCAGAGTCAGGTCAACAATCAGCACTTGGTCCTTCCTATAGAAATCCCTACTCGCCTACCAATCCATATAGCTGGTTCTCAGCAGATTCTTTACATTAGAGGCAGCTGCAGAGCTGGAGCTTCGAATAAAGTGTTCAGCTTGTTTCCAAGGAAACCCTGACACATGGCACTGAACAGTGGATCAGCATGCCTGAAAATGTGAAAACCTGATGTATAAACCTTCCTTATTTCAGATAGAAATCCTTACATTAATAAAGTAAATGCAGAGTTTAATATATTTTTCTTTAGATGTAAATCTAAATTTGCTAAAAGTGTATAACATTAGGTGAGTCATATCCATAAGTGTAGTAAAAGCATACACCAAAAAGCTTTCGTATATGAAATCAATTTGACTCTTCACATTGTCTTATGGTTGGTTTGTTTTTAATTCACCATGAGTTTTGGAAATCATACATATTATTGAACACCTTGGTTTTTGTTTACAAATAGCCCCAAATCATTCAGCCTTTAATCAGAAAGATCTCCCACCAAGAGCAATTCAAGTTTGGCCTATCTACAGCCTTGTGGTTTTCAGTCAAGACCAACCAAATTATCCCCATCACTCAAAATTGTTTCCACATGCAGATATTTTTAAACCAACAGATTAGCAGATAAGTGACTCCTGGAAGACAATTGCAGCATAATCTGTGTACTCTACTGACCTTTGCACTTTAGAAAGGTTTTCAGTACAGCTTTCCTGAACTGAGCTTTTCTCTAGACCCTGTACTATCTGTGAATGAGAATATTGAGTCATCTACTGGATAAACAGTTCCAGTCTTTTAATAGTTTCTAGACAGTTTCCAAACTTTATTGGGCCATCCAGGGACAGATCTTTCCAGCTTAACCAAGCTGAACAGCAGCTTACTGTTTCAGTGATCTTATTCAAACAGATGGGAGTGTTTCAGGTCTTGATCTACTACGAGTGTACAAAATTTGGGCAAAATTTGGATTTCAGACATTTTTACTGTGACAAACACTTAAGGTAGGAGCATATCAGACAGGAGGAGAGGAAGTGCATTGATGTAGGAATGGTTTGTGCTCTGTTGCTTTGAGGCAAGGCGCTAAGCTAAAAACAAAGAGAAACAGATGTAAATGGGAACATCTTCCAGCAGGGAAAAGACTGTGTGTGCGTAATTGCAAAAACTGATATATTATGGGTAGCTATAGCCCTCTGTTTTGGTAGCAATCTTGTGTTCTATCCAAGGAAGAGAGGATTTTTAGAGGGAATTGTGCCATTTGGTATTTGAACATTTCTCAGGATGGAGAATCTGCACAAACTGCTCTTACAGGAGTGACAAGGATGGATTAATCATTGGTGTTGGTTGTTTCTCTTGTACTTGCCACACTGATACTTCCCTGATCAAAGCATGAGCTGGGATAGTTCTGTTCATGATTGTTCTTCATCTTACAGAAAGAAATTAAAATTTAAAGATGCAGCAAACCACTACAGAAGCATTGGAAGGCTTCTTTCTTTGAGACTTTTCTTGCCCCAACATCTGTTTTAAGAAAACACAGAAGCATACTTAAGATATGTAATATCAACATATTCTATTGCCCAAATAAACATAATACCTTTGGCAACCTGCATTTTTATTCTAATCAAGTACAAATAATATGAAGAGAAACTTTGCAATCCACAGCATATAATATAAAAATCAGTCACTGAGTAACAAGTATGTAGATAAAACAGACCAGGTATTTTAAGTCATTTGACATGTTGACTTTGACTTCAATGAGCAACTTGTGAATACTGAAAAAAAAATCAGAAACTTAGAGGAAAAATGTCATCTTTAAGTTAAAGCCATTAAACTGTTGCTATTTGTGAGCTATTCAATAAGAACAAGTTTTGCTCTTATTCCTTGTATTGCTATAGTTTATTGCCTACATGCCCTGCTGGTGGTGGTGAACTCATCTAGACTCAGTGAACTTGCAAAAGCTCATTTAATTACCAAAAATATAAATTTTCACATGAAATGAAGTTGCCAATAAAGTTTTCAGGGGTTTAAACATAGCCCTTGAGTAGTATTTTAGAAAGCCTGGGGTTTGAAAGGATGTCCAAGAGGTCTACATGAGCCTGGCAAACTGGACACAGGACCCCCAGAAGACCCATCAAACCCTTCTCTGGAGGCAAAAGCTGAAAAGTAGGTGTGGGTCTGGATGGCACCAGACTCTGTTGTAGGTACCTGAATAGTTATGAGGTTTCTGAAGCATTTTTTCTTACAGATAAAAAACATGGTGACAGCTTACCCCAATACCACAGCGCATTACCAGAAGTCAAAGCATCTATCTACTGTTCACTTCTTTCTTATAAGCTGAAACACATTTCTCCATTCTTTCTTCTCCATCCTTCCCTTTCCAGCACCACAGGGCCATTTTCCAGCCAGGATGGGTTCTTGTATATTTCCAGTCACTGGCACCCATGCCTCAGAAGGAAGCAGGAGCCATTTCCAATAATTTCATTTTGCTGTGTGGACAGGTAACTGTACCAGGGAATATCAGGATGGGACATACTTCCTTCCCCATGATTTCCATGGCAGTTGCCTTGAGCATCACCTAAGCTGTTACTTTACCATGAAGATGAAAATGGCTTTGACCTGCAGAGTACCAGCTCTTGCTACACTACAATAACAACTAAACTTCAGACTTTTTGTATTAGCCCATTAGCAAAACAGTGGGAACTGGGAATTGCTGAGAGCAGCTCAGCCCAGCAGAGAAGCTTCCTTGGGAGAGCAGTACTGTGTGGCCACTTGGTTGTTTCTTTTTTCTGGTAAATACAGTCTGTGTAGCACTAGTTCAGATAACACTGCAAGCATCTCAAAAGTGGCTTAAGATGACCAGACCTGTTGTAAAACTGACCCATCCTCTAGCAGTTACACACTTCAAATCTAAGCTGTTTCTTACATTATATTGTTGTACTTATTAGGTCATATATTTTAATTCCAAGAACAAATAATGCAATAGGGTCTATATTTTAATAAAATACAAACCACAGCTGACTTTAACAGTTAAACTTTTAACTAGTGAGTGGAACTTGACCCTGTATAACTTTCTCTCCGAATGAGAATCAGATAAAGCCAAATATGTTAATTGGATCAAGCCCAAGGCTGATGGTTTCCATGCAGTCCATAAAAACTGAGATAAGAAAAGAATATTACTTTGGGCAGCAGTGCTTCATCAACATAACACGTATTCAGTCAGATCCTAGAATGGTTTTAATGCAGGGTAAAAAGCATTTGGGGAACATGGAGCTGTTTCGCCACCTGAGCTTATTAACTGTAACACAACAGCAACTACCCACATCAGCTTGTCAGCACAACAGGAGTTGGTTTCAACGATTACTGGAGTTATCCCCTTGATCTTTTCCTCTAGATTTCCTTTTAATCATTCCAATTTCATCGCTTTCACTCTTTTCTCCCTCATCAATACAAGATACTTCTTCCATAGACAAAAGCCAGAAAGCACTACGGCCAGAACAGATGCCTTACACTTTCAAAATTGAATCAAGAGAGATAACCTTTGAGAGCACACTCCTTTAAATATAGATGCACAAGTGTTCTTTTGAAGATAAAAACATTGCAACCTTACAGTGAAAGGAATGGCAGGCAAACATACAAAATGAGGAGACTGCAAAGTCTCTTTTTTAGAGTGTGAAGACTCACAACCTTGCTTTGGGCGAACTTTTCTTTCATTCATTTGCAACTATTTCGTAAAGGAGACCAAAAATAATCTGTTCATGACAGCTAGAAACAAGGCTCAATAAGTTAGCAAACAGCATGTAAACAACAATAACCATATCTAGTTTGTACCCACAGTTTAAATATGCAAACATTAAAAATGTGGAAGAGAATGATAACTTCTATTCACTAGAACAATCAAGTTCTGGAATAGCCTTCTAAGTACTTGATGTAAAAACATAACGCAAACAAAAGGTAAAAAAAACCACCCACTTTTTACATGTCGCTTACAAAAATATATTAAGGGAAGTTGTAACACAGTGGAAAGCACAACAATGGCAGCAGAGCTGCAAGATCTCATGCTGCAGTGAATGAGGATTTACCCAAACACTACAGTCACACACACAGAAACAAGAGGAAAAAGCTGCTTACCTTTAGAGAGCCTCAGGTACACAGGGATCTCTAGAGAGAAACCTTTGCCTTTACTGCTGACCCTTAAATGAGGTCAGGGAATGGATCCTGGCTCCACCCCTTCTGGTCACTCATTGCATGCACCTGAGCTCCCCTGGGTTGGCCCTGCCTTCCCACCAGGTGCTCAATCACTGGTTCAGGCCATGACTTAGCATTTCCTCTCCAGAAGAGTATGGTGTAGTGTTTAAGAAACGTTTGGATGTTGTACTAAGGGATGTGGTTTAGTGGGGAAATACTGGTGGTATGTGGATGGTTGGACTGGGTGATCTTGGAGGTTGTTTCCAGCCTTTGTGGTTCTACGATTCTATGATTTTACGCATGCAGCAGCAAGATGCTGGATTTATTGACTGACACAGCACATCTAATTCTTTGCTTATATGAAATCATCTGTTTTTCTGCTATACCCAAAAAAAAAAAAAAAAAAGAAAAAGAAAAAGAAAAAAAAGAAGCCAATGCAGCCTTGTTACTACTGGAAAAATTCATGATTAGTCTAAAAATAGGAGACAGTTAAAGTAAGAGAGGAGATCATAGGAGCTGAAAGAGTAATGCAGGGATATGCAATTTAGTTACTGACAGTGCAGTTATAATAATTATGCAAATCACTGCACTTTGATAGGTTGACAGCCATTATAAACCAGAATACCGTGATATTTTTTTTAATTGCATGTTTGAGTAATAGTAACAGATGAAATTATATAAATTGTTTCCTGAAACAACATAACTGGAAAAAAAAAAAAACTATATGAGAGTATCTCAACAATAGAGTTTCATGACTAACATTCTGTTTGAGTGAAAATGAAGTTTCAGATTGTGTTTTTGCTTTGTCAAAATCTGTGTTAGACTGGCTGGCACTAGTTTTTGCACATGATTGGAATTTATTATCAGTTTTTTCCAGAATCATAGTCTTGGTCCCTTTGAAAGTGCAGTTTTTGCAAATTAACCTTTCTCAGAATTAATGCATTGAATAACTATTACATCCCTGCTGCCTGAGATTATTATCAGGCAGGTATTCTGATTATTAACTTTCCTGCATTAGCTTTGAATTCAGTTCATTTTTTCCTTACAGTTATGGTTACACTTTTTCAGGTCAGTGTCAGTGTAAACTACCACAGCCATCTACCATTTTCATGTTTTAAAGTCAGCAAGATATCCAGATTCCATTGGAAATGCAGTGCTGGAACAAGAAGGGGTTATTCCTTTTATTCCATTGGAAATGCAGTGCTGGAACAAAAAGGAATTATTCCTTCTATTCCTAATAACAAAAGAGAAATCTATTCAGGATGAAGATTACATAAAATCTGAAGGTAGACAAGTGAAGTTCAAGACAGAGAGAGCAACAGTGGTAATACTGCTGCATGCAATGACTATTTTTAATTCTGTAAGGTAACTGATAAAAATATATCACTACAGTCTAATGTATGTATAACTTAACAGCATACAGCTAATTCTTCCTCTATATTTGTCTGCTTTGGGCCATCTTTTAATAACAGTTAAATCTAATACACTAGTTTAACTGAATATGTATTGTAGCTCTTTCCATTTACAGCAACAAGGGATTTTGATTCTCATAATTACTTAGAAGTTGCTTTGAATCTCATAATTCTCTTGAAGGTATAAGAACTAGTTAAAAGATCACAGACAAAGGAGAGTTTGGGGAAGAATGAGCATTTCTGAATTTCACTTCAGAAAACATCTCAGAATATTTATCATTCAGCTAGTCAATCGAATCAAAGGATTGGTCTTTCTGGAGAAAATGGTGCACTTTCACCTGTTTTCAGCCATCTTCTGGTAAAAACCCAGTGGTGGGTATGTGCCCCTTGAATGGATGTGAGAAGATCGTACCATGTAAGGGAATAAGGGTTGAAAGATTTTCTGTAAATCCATGGCTTTTACAGAGAAGACAAAGGGAAAGACAGAGCCAGAAAACCAGTGAAAGATGTGGCTGCCTACACATTAGGCTTTATGTGCCCTGCATTGCTGGCACCCAGCCTCGGGAATGCAAATACGAACGTAGAACAAAATGTCCTGCCCTTCTGGGCAGAAACTACAATGCAGAAAATAAATACATCAATTCTTTGGCCAAAAGAAGAATAGAAGAAGATAGTTTTAGTAAAAATAAAAGTTCTTTTTTTCATTCTAAGAAAAAATAAAATAAAAATTTCATCCATGCTGCTCATGCAAAGAAGTCATTTCAAAGCAGATGTGGTGCCACTCCCATCCCTACTTCTACTTCTCACAGGCATATCATTCAGCTCTAATATCAGACCAGACATAGCCCTTTAATATACTAACAGTGTTCATAGTTATAGCCACATAATGAGAGAGAATTCTAGAGAAAAATTTGATTAGTTGATTAAACGTTAAGTCCTAAAGACTGGACATATTTGTCTGAATCCTGAAGAACTGTCAAAGGTTTTGAACAAAAAAAAAAAATGGAAAAGAGAAGTGGAGTAAAACTGATGTCTTTGATTCAAGTTAAAATTTTAGAAGGAATTTTTAAACTATCCTTTTTGAACTCAACAGAGATAGAAAATGGTAATGTTACAGTATCAGAGTAATAAAGGAACTTGTCACTAAGCTCCAGCTGCGCTAAACTTTTAGAAATTGCTCCCATTTGCAGGAATAGTTGTTGCTCATATTCTATGTTTTCCAGCTAAAATAGCTATAAAACTGATTAAATGCAGTCTGTAGATTCCTACAAAGAACCATCAAGAAGTCTGTTCTTTCGCCCATGGATGCCTTGGCCTAAATTCCATTCCATTTATTTTCATCCCCTAATTTTTGATGAGACAGACTTGCCAGTGGTTAGGATTGGAGTCTGGATCCTTTTTGCTTAAATCTATATACTAAACAGTTCTTCAGCTGTCTGCTATAAACTCACCTGAGGAGACAAATTCTGGCAACAGTGCTAAATATATCACCAGTTGCTCTCTGCTACAAGGCAGAGAGAATCGTATGGCTAAGCAGCTATTTTTATGCAGGGACATTATTAAATGATATTTTGGGATTTCATTGCACACTATTTTCTACCTATAAAATTTAATATTATGACTGTAGTGCAAGTCAAGTCAAATGCAGATAAATTCAACAAACTGCAACCAGTGAATTCTGACCAGTTGTGCAAGCACATTCCAGAGATACATCCCTTTCCTCTTCTTCTCAGGAGAGGAAATTCTTGGGAATTCCTTTGATTTTCATGGAAGTCTCGCACTTACTGGGTCAGAAGGAGAAAATGCTCAAATTTTCCCGATACCAGAGAAGATGTGCTAAATAGTCAGAACTTAAAAATTGAAGAGGAAAAAGAGAAAGAGAAGAACATAACCTTAAGTTAATATCCACACTTCTAAGCAAGAAAGTGCATAGAAATAACTTCACAGCAGAAAAACAAACTAACAAATAAACAAAAAACCCAAAACCATTTAATTTATCCATTATTCTGTCAGTATTTATCAAAACCACCAACAGCTTTGATGCTTTACTTCCATTCTTACAACTTTCTCCCAGGAGCAGTGGCATTACATTTATGCTTGGTGCTGCATTTTAATACTGAAGTTGAATCTATTTAATAGTTGGGGAATCTAGTTAATAGCTGAGGGAATATTTAATTATGTCATCTACAGGAGGGTTATCATAGAATCATAGAATCATAGAGTCTTTGGAGTTAAAAGGGACCCTTAAAGGTCATCTGGTCCAAGTCCCCTGAAATGAACAGGGATACCTACAGCTAGATCAGGTGCTCAGAGCCTCTACAGTCTGACCCTGAATGTCTTCAAGGACGGGGCTTCCACCACCAATCTGGGCAGCCTGTGCCAGCGTCTCACCACCCTCATTGTAAAAAAAACTTCTTCCTTATGTCCAGTCTAACTCTCCCTTCTTTTAGTTTGAAATCGTTTCCCTTTATCCCATCACAACAGATCCTGCCGAAGAGTCAGAGTCTGTCCCTTTCTTTCTTATCGTCCCCCTTTAGATACTGAAAGGCCGTTCTCAGGTCTCCCCAGAGCCTTCTTTTCTCCAGGCTGAACAGCCCTAGCTCTCTCAGCCTATCATCATGTGGGAGGAGAAGGGTTATGGAGAAAAAGAATAATCTTTCAGGGGTGCATGGCAAAAGGACAAGAGGCAACGGCCACAACTTGCAGAAGTGAATATAGATATAACTAGATATAAGGAACTAGATGTAAGGAACACACTTTGTACAGTGAGGATGGCACAATGCTGGATCAGGTTTCCCAGAGAGATGGTGTAATCTCTATTCTTGGAGATGTCGAAAACTCATCTGGACTGCCCCAAGCAGCCTGGCTCTGAAACTGGCCCTGCTCGGTACAGAGGCTGGAATAGAAGACTGGCAGATGTCCCTTATACGTAAGTTTGTGGGTCTTGTCTCATCTCTTCAGAAAGATTTTAGTTTTCTCTTTATTCCAGTCACTTTTAGTTTGCTTGCCTCAGGTAAATGAATACAGGCATCCTCCTCTTTTCCGACCTCAAGGAGCTGCTTTTGTGAGAAACGAGTCAGCGTCAGGTCACCTGAGGGCAGAGGATGGGGCTAAGGGGATACAGAGAGTCACAACCTGTGACATCTGAGAGGTGGGCTCCCTTAGCAGATACTTGAGTCTCAGATACTCCTCCTTACACAAGGAACCCTCTTCTGCACATGTGAAGGTGTCTGTAAGCCAGTTTTAAATACCACGGTGACCTTTTCCATAGGGAAATCACTAATTATATGTATCCTCAGTAGCACTAATGGAAACTCAAATATTAGCTGCTCAGAAAGGTCACAGTTGTCTCTTGATGAGGGTAGTGTGGAAAATTGCCCTCATTCATTCACAATCAGTAAAACTAACAACTAGAATGGTATGTCAACAAAGGCTTATTTCATTTGGACTACCCAAACTGCTGTGCAGTATAATGTGTACGCTAATGAACTATAATTTACAGTTAATGACATGCAAGAAACAGGTCATTTTTCAAGTTTACGTACAGAGGTACTATCAGTTGGTCCCATTATTAACTGGGACAGTGCCAACAATATAAATACTCTGCTTGCCAGTTAGTCTAACATAATATACACCTAATAAATTGGTACATATTTTTCTTAGTTCATAATGAACATGTTTTTTCATCCAGTGAAATGTTGTAACATTGTCTCTTTAATAAGATAGAAATTAAGGCCCTTTTCTGTAGGAAGTAGAATGGTGAAGTGATAGCAAAGCATTGCTGGTAATTCCTCATTGCTAAGAACTGGAGTTAAGATATAATTTGAGTTGTACCTGAAAATCTTTTTCCCTCCATGACTTAAATTATTACAATGTTGAAAATTTGTAGATGCTTATTGCTTTTTTCCATAACTGTTCTTACAAAATAATTATACGAGTAATAGTTATGTGTCAGCAGGCAGGAGTTTGGCTCTGAACAAGTTGGTCAGACCTTCCAATCTGTTACATGGAAGCCACACTGATTCTCCTCAGTAGGAATGAGCCCTTTGACTGGGACATACAGAAAGACCTTGTTTGAAGCAATAGAAATAGTTCCACTGGTTTCAGTCCATGAATTAAACAGCTTTGCAAATATGCTAGGAAGTTAAATGGAGCTTTAAATAATATCTGTAGCAATGTTTTGGTGTTTTTTTTAGTTCTCTGAGTAATCAAAGAAAAGTATTAAATAACCATTTACCTAACTGGCTATTGTTGTAAATACCAGTATTTGGGCAAAAGAGAACTATAAGGAAGGAGTGTTAGATAATTCTAGACTCCCACAGATGCTGTTAGCATCCTGCCTAGCCTATCTTTATGTAAAGACTCTGTGTACCTGATAAGGCAGCCTTAAGCCATTTTCAAAGATCACAAGGACCTTTCGCACTGGGAAGGCTTTAAAGATACCACTATGGGACAACAGAACAGCTACAAAAAGGACTAACTCCTGGTATGTGCATGAACCTGGAGTAAGTCTGATTAAAAAGACATTAATATTAATATGCAGGAAGGCATTTCTGAAGGAGTCAGAAAGGAGCCAGGTTCAGCAAGTATCACATAGCCTATGTTTACACCATGCTCCATCAGCACAGGCCCTGTGCTGGTGCAAACCTGAGTGGTTTGCAAAATGAAACACTATTGATGTTTCAGCATGCTGGTATCAGATTTACCATGACTATGAGCAGGAAGCTATAATGAGATATTTGCAGGGATTATTTTTGGATACCTGGAATTTTAAGACAGATTGATTTTCCTCCTCCTTTTGTGATATTGCTTTGATATTAAAAAACTTATAAGAAATGGTCCGTTCTATCATGTTCTTTTCATTTATTCCCAAGCACACTGATGATAACTGAGAAATTAAACAAACCAGGGATTTCATCTGCAGGGTTTTATTTAGCTGTCCATGCTACACAGATTTGTACATGTTCTTAGATGCCACAGAGAATCAAAATTGTTGGAACTTAAATGATCTCCATCAGGTGCAACAGTTTTGCATCAGTTGCAGTTAAGGGGTCAGAAAATTCAGAAGGAAAAATCAGATGTGCTGCATGATAAGAAAATGTTGTTTATCACAGAATCACAGAATTGTAGGGGTTGGAAGGGACCTCTAGAGATCATCGAGTCCAACCCCCAAATGGGAGGTTATGGGACTGTTATGAATCTTAGGTATTTTTTCAAAAGGTAGACTGACAATCTTGTATCTCTCTTCTAAAAATTTATTAATAAGAAGTTATTTGGTTGTAGTGTACCTCATACCTGATTCATTTGAAGACAGAAGAAATAAATATAGATGGTCGTGAAGCTCCTGGCTATATAAGTAATTCTGATAATTCATGGGTGGTTCAACATCCAAGTTTTCTGCAGCAGAAGTCTTTCAGCAAGAACTTAATAGCACATATGGTTAAAGAAAGCAAAGTGCTTTTGAAGCTATTATTGTACAATCTTTTATTTCTCATTTACATTTCAAAACATCTCCTGTTTGTGTTCTGATTGCAAACATATAAATGCAAAAATCAAGTAAATTCAAAGAGAATTCTAAAATTGGGAAGAGTTTAGAAAAAAACTCACATACATTGCCACAAATACTCAAACAGGTTTTCAGCTAGAGTAGGACACAACACCATTAAATAACAAGCCTTCTTTAATGTTAACAGACCATCATCTGTCAAGAAGAGTGACCAGAGAAATCTTTCATACAGTGCTCCTTGGATACTATGATACCTTTCTGGTGTCTGATGGAACTGTAGCCAAAACTTTCAAGATCTGCAGAATGGATTTCATGCACAACCAGACTTGGGGCAGAAAGTGGGTACCAGACTACCATCCTCAGAGCAGCAGCTAACACAGTCATTCATAGTCTGGGACATGGAAGGCCATTTTACTTCTCTTTTCTTGGTGAGGGCTCTACTCAGTAAGCAGAGGCTCTAAGGGACTGGCCTAGCCTCTCTCTTGTATTTATTAGGGTAAAAACCAGGAATCAGAATCACAGAATCACAGGGGTTGGAAGGGACCTCAAGAGATCATTGAGTCTAGCTCCTCTGCTAAAGCAGGTTCCCTACAACAGGTCGCACAGATTGTCATCCAGATGGGTCTTGAATATCTCCACAGAAGGAGACTCCACGACCTCTCTGGGAAACCTGTTCCACTGCTCTGTCACCTTTGCCTTAAAGAAGTTCTTCCGCATGTTTGTATGGAAAAGGAAGGTGTTGTTTACTTTATTGCATATGTTTACAATATTGTGTTAATACTCCCCTCACACAGCATTTACCTGTGTGCAGATCTGGGCTACTGGAAATGTTCACGTTGATCCCATCCATGGTAATCTTATTCTTGAGGTGATAGAGTGAGCAGTTGTATGAATTCTTCATATAAGTTTTTCTGTTTTAAACTGATGTTTAAACATAGAGTTGATTTCTTGCATACTTGATGGTATTTAGTGAAACTTTTTCAGCAGAGCTCAACTGACACTGGCATAGACCAAGACCATAACTGGAGTCATTAATGAATTGGAAGAAAAGCCCAGAGGAACAGATAGCATGTATACAAGGATCCTGTTGAACAAGGTGCAAGGGCTGGCAGTCATGGATTGGTATGAAGTGCCCTTTCACAGATGGCAGCAGTCTGTGTTTTCAGTAGCTGCTTGAGGCTCTTTTCTATCCTTAACAAAACTGACAGATTTGAATAGAGGAGGTATTACTCAAGATGTCCAATACAGTCTGATTCTTGCAACCAGCTCATTGAAGAAGAGTCCATTGTTTTGGGGGCCCACATGGCCAAATAGGGCTCCATACAAAGCCAAAAGCTTTCTTTGAAGTTAAATATGATTAGAGTGTCCAGATTTACTCACTGATTGATATGTGAGGTTCTACAGAAAATGCTGAAGAGCTAAAACTTGGACCTTAGTTTCATCTGCGCACTGTTATTGCTGGTGACGTTAAATGAAAACAAGAAGCAAATCCAACAGTAAAATACAGGAAGGAAGAGAAGCTAGTCCACAGATTCAGAAATGTGCAGCCCAGATGCCACCTTGATGACAGTCCCTGTTTTTTCACTCAGATTATATAATTACAGTATAATTCCTCTGAAATTGTACCTATTACAAATTCTTCTTTAAGAATAAGGATTTTTCCTTCTCAAAAGTGTTTCACTGAGAGGCACATAAAAATATCCAAACCTCCTTGCCTTCTGTAGGCAGTTTTCACATATAAAAACCCTACATATTACTTCACTGGTTCCAGGTTGGTTAGGCAATACTTCACTATCTGAACAACCAGAACTGCTAAAATTAACCAGGCAAAATAGGCATAAATATTTTTGAACACATTAAATATGTTGGAAATGTAGTTACACAAAGAAACATTACAGACTACTAAATATAGGCGCAGTAATAAGTAAGTTGCAACAGAAAGACACTTACATGCATTTCATAAAATTATTAAATATGCAGCTACATGGCTTCCAAAATAATTAAGCTTTTCTTATCTTGAGTGGGAAGTGTCCATGTCTGGAAATTCAGAGGTCCTTCTGTCCTACAAGCATAAAGGTTGCCTATGTAGTTTGCCTGTATAAGCACGAAGCTTTCCAAGCTGCTTCCTTTCTGAACTAAATCTGAATTTTCCCTCACACATTTCTAACACAATGGGCAAATCCTCACCAATTTCTTCTTAATGTAATTTTTAGGACTATCAAAAAGCTTCTAATTTGGAGCAGTTCGTGACTCGTTTTCTCTTGAAGGAAACGCTGAACCAACTCCAGTCCCTCCAGACCTCCCTGGAGTGCGCCATGGAAACCACGGAGGAGCAGACTCGGCAGGAAAGGTTGGTAGCCAGCGTGAGAAGGGGGCCACCACAAACTTCCTGGACATTTTGTGTTTCATGCAGCACCCTGATGCAGAGAATAACAGGAGAAATAAGCCTATAGTATTAGTTCACACCTAAGTCTACAAGCTCTACATCACCTGGGTAATCTATATCCAGGTTTAGCTGAATTTAATGGTCTGTAGGATCAAAGGCTGCAACATTTCTGAAAGTGTTCTTGGCTTCATGGATTTCTTATCCTCAGTATGTTATTATAGAGAGATGAAAGGGAGAGCAAAACACAAGCAGTTGTTTTCCATGGGCTCAGAAGATCCCAACACTTCATTACATTTTAAAATGCATTGCCTTTTCATACTGTTGTTTTCTCGATTGCTTTGCTGTTGGTGGTGAGATCCCTGAAGTACATGAGTATCATGCTGGAGTTTTGTGCCAGCAGCTTGACCACAGGAATCATGCAGGTTTTAAAAGGTGTACAGGGCAGGCACAGCGTATGTACCCCTCTATTTGCACATACATCTTTCTAGGCAACATTGGTGAGAGAGAAAGAAGTCTCTAACGGCCAGTTCAGAGCTGGAGGCTAACTTAGGTGCTCTAAGCCATCCTCTGCAGTAATCACAGGCTGACTCGTCTTCTAGGACAGCCTCTCTAACCTCCTGAGTCCTTGTAACTCAAACCACTACCTTGGATGTGTAAAATTGGGCGATACAAATATCCCTTTTGTTGCCAGCTTTCCCTTCTGCATTGACTGTCAAGCAGGGCATTACAGAGAATTCTTCCTCCGGTTTTATCACTAGAACTGTTCAGAAACATCCTCTTGGATGGTCGGTGTGGGTCACGGCAAGGAAAATGAGAAGGAGCTGTGAGCTGTTGAGCCAAATACCATCTTCCTTGCGTTCTGAGGTAGCAATAGAGAAGCCAGGCAAACTCAGTACTTAAACTACAGCTATTTTGGAGAAAATAGGGTTAGTTTCTAGATGCCTCAGTCTCAATGCAAAATCGTCTTCAGTTATGCTTGAATTAACTCAGGGGAAAACTGTCTGAAGCATAGCCCCACTAAGGCAATCCTAAGCTAATTTAAGTTTTTTCACTGGGGAACTGCCATAATTTGGCTTTAGAGTTAAGAGATTTTATCTTGTTCATATGCAGCAGCAAGTACCACCCAAAAATACCTCCTTAAAACAGTTAAATTTTCTTCATCCCTCAGTTTCAGCTGCTGTGTGACCCCAGTTCTACAGAGATGGTACCACAAGATGACACTGAGGGGAGGGCTCCTCGGGCTAGGTCAGAACCATGTCACTGACAGACCTCAAGCTTTCACTGTCTGAGATATAGGCTTATGCCATCTTAACCCTCCTTTTTTTCCTTGTTTATGACTAGCAATCTGATCATTAAAGTCATTAAAAACACAAGTAATTATTTGTAGCAGAAAATCTGGAAAAGAATTCAGTAGTAGCAATAGGTATTTCTCATTTATTTTCTTTTAGTTTAAAGGGGCAGATACCAGGAGATGAAGGAGATGAAGATATGTTTCTGAAAACAGAAAGAGGAGACATGCTCTCTCACATGCGTTACCTTATGAACTGTCCTGTGTTCCTATCCAGACAAGGTCCAACAAAACCAGAAGTGCTCTCAGTACAGTGGCCAGGAAAACGCTCAGCTCGAAGGCTTCAAAGGAACAACAGCCTGTTGCCAAATAACCCTCAATTTAACACAAGTATGGCATTTCGCAATTTAAATATCTATAAAACACATAAGTCTTTTTTTATGTGGAGAAAAAAAATCTTCATCTCAAAGCTTTAATTTAGATGTGCTAACTAATTCAGGTCCTTTACTGACACAAATCAACTTTCAATTTAATATGTGAGGTACTAGCTCAAGCTGTAGTGTAAATAAGTTTGTAGCCTAAGAATGGATAAAAAATAAATATATAAATGTGGACCAAACTGGGGTATTATTTTGGGTCTGTCAGTTGAGTCAGCATTTCTTAGTTAATATTTATAGCCTATAGATAAGAATGAAAAAGCGATGGCATAACTTATACAGAAGCAGAGGTTCGTCTTATGAGCTGGTTCCACCTGTAGAGAAGAGCATTACTTTCTTCTGTTATCATCACCAGAGTTAATTTAGAATGTAGTTTTCTTTCTGTATTGGATTTCTACTGTATCTTAAGAAGAAAGAAAATAATTCATATGGACAAAATTATGCTTTACATTAGTTACACCTAAATGAACACAGTGATTGTAGCACGGTCTCCTTTTGAGAAGCAAAATAAGTTGCAAGCTAACGATTTTTATAAAACAGATGAATACAGTATGTTCCAGCATTTAGTAACATTTTATTCTTCATTATTTATGTTTTCCAAAGGCTGGACCGAGGAAGAGAGCCAGTGGATGACCCAGATAAGCAGACTCCAGAAGCTGATTGACAGGCTGGAAAAGAAGGTGTACATTTCTTTTCTTCTGCTTGTTCTCTCATTTCTAGCAAAGATTTCTGATCCAATCCTTAAACCACAAATGTGTGTCAATATCCCAGTGACAATCTTTCTAACTGATAATGCCTGCAACTTCAACACTGCCTAAGTGAACTAACACTCACTGTGTGTCCGTATTTTCCTTTCACCTTCTTCACACAATCTACTGACTATTTACAGAACATAGTTTTGAGCTGACAAATGAACAAGCATGGTTAGTGTTGTACAGGCACATGCTCTATCTTCAGAAAGCATACTCCATGCATACAGAAAGAATAACACAAAAACATCATCCTGGCATGATTAGTATTGTTGCCTGCATAACATAGTTTGGAAATAAATGGCTAAAATAATAGATAAAGCTCAGGCTTTGTGTAAAGCTATGTAGTTAACTAATTTTTACCACGGTCAGCTTTTCTCACTCTCCCCTTCTACATCACCACAGATTCAACATTTTATAAAGATCTGAAGTCATTACTAGAGGATGGAAGATACTGTTGTATTTACTTATGCTGGAAAGTCTGGCAGTGACCCATCTCTGATCCAATGATGCCAAGCTTTCCAACAACTTTTAGAAAGCTGAGTAGCATTAGTCTGTACAGAAAATATTTATTTATTTTGTTTTCCATCGTACTTCACATAGGTCCTAAGTTGGTTTATGGTGTGTGTTGACTTCTTTTTTGGGAGGGGGAGAAGAAAGACCAGAAGAAAGGAAAACTGCCTTGTAAATGGTTGATTTAGTGCTATCTAACGCGACTGTCATAATCTCCCCTAAATAAATTCATTCTGCATACAGTTTTCTTAATGCTGAAAGTTTACTTCAAATAACCATCATTTCTCCTTTCCATAGTCCACACGACAATTTAGGATGACATCTGTTTCATCTGAATGAAGTGCAACATACAATTGTGAACACACAGATTTATTACAAATGAAAAACTACCTGTTCAGTATTACAAATAAAACTTGACAGAACAGCCTAGGTTGAATTCAAACACTGAAACACGCAAGATTCTGCAAGCAATGTTTATGTTTGGTTTGCAGAAAATAAAGAAGAGATTTAATTATAATTCCTAGAGATGTAACAATATAACTATCACAATAATTTGGTAAACAGTAAGACCAGAATACTTGTGTAGTATTGCCACCTACTCTTTTTTTTTTTTTTTTTAAACTGCCTGAAAGGACTTAAAGCTTGAGCCATTTGAAGAAGAAGTTTTGGAAGAAAATGCAAGATCTGTAAGTATTTTTCAAGATAATGTGTTTCGATGATTGATTTTCAATGCTAGGTTTTGACACAACAATCTCAACTAGTCTCTCTTAACAAAGAATAATTTTTAGTCTGCACAGTACATTGTGAAAGAGACAACAGAATAGAACTTAAAATACCCATACGAAACTTTAATACTAACTTTTACATTGCTTTCAAAGGATACATTCAAACAAAGACTAAGCTCATGTAAGAAGGAAATGATGTCATGGCCCTCTGCGTCCATCTGGCCCCACCCCTGATCAAACAGGGACACGCAGAGCAGGGTGCCCAGTCCCATGGCCAGCCAGATTCTGAAGATCTTTGGTGACTGCATATTCTGATTATTATAATCGACTTTTTTTTTAGGTTGAAGTACAAGGAATTCATAGAATGATATGACAATAATATATATATTTTTTTTGCATTAGCACATAATGATTGTTCAACGTCAAATGTCTGTGATAGAAGAAGAAATAGAGGAATTCCGGCTTGCTTTGAAACAGTATGTGGAGTCTGCTTCTGCTCAGAGTGGCTGCTTGCAGTAAGTACAATGTTACTGTCCTTGGGCTGAATGAAGGAAAGTAATCTATTTTCTTGAATAACCTCTAATTGGAGATAGGTAATTTATGAAGAGAGAATCTGTAGTATCCTCTTTCATGGGTGGCTATACACTTGTATTTATACAGAACTTCTCAAAGACAACAAAAATCATAAAGAGATGTCAAAGTATATGTGTGAACTTTCAGCGGTGTCACAAAATCTCATGAATGAAATGAACACTGAGTCTTAAAAAAAGCCCGCATTCGCACTCCTGTGCGCAATCTTCCTGCACCTGCCCCCTGCCAAGACTACATAAAGATAATCCCAGAGATACAGTACCATTTTTAAAGGCTTTGTAGGTCACCAGTTCACAGTTTCTGGAAGCTCCTAGAGTGACAACATCCACTGGAAAAATCATTTGCCATCCATCATTTGTGCTCACCTGGAAAGTGAGCAACTAAGCAATTTGTCTTCCAGTTCTCTGGTTGGAGGCCTTGAATTTTCCCTGTAGGTTGTCACTGTTAAATTTTAATTCCTAATAAAGAATGGAAAAAAATTGAAAAGCAAAATTTTCAGTAAAACAAAGTGTATTTTTGCTTTGCTCCTTTTCAAATGAAATAAAACTTTTAGAGCAGGGTTAAGAGTAAGCTCAAATGACTCACCACTATACTGAATTTAACAGACTTGGGAAAGCTACTAATATACGCATCACAGACCACAATGAAGTAAATATTTTTCTAATGTGTATGCAGTATGGTTCTCATATATTCAAAGGCTTCAAAGTCTGCCTGTCACATCCCTAATTTAATGAGGCTTATTACTATGAGATCACCACAAGTACAATGATCCTATCAGCAGTGTTCATAAAAACAAGAAAATTAAGCTGGAAGAACAAAGAGCGCCACTCCCCATCACTCTGAAAAAGAACATCCAACTTGCAATGACTGCAGACCTAGCAAGCAAGAGAGTTTACACCGCTTCAGAATGCAACTAAACAAACGAAGGCAAAAAGTTTCTTTCCCAAGTTTAAAGGCATTTGGCAAGTCTGCAACGCCACCTACTGGCTGTTTTTCAGTTGAGTTGTTTATGCCATTGATTTTTTTTTTCCCAAAAGTTCTTGCTCAGTTTTGATATTTTACAATGTACTTTTGCATACACCAGTAAGTTCTATGAATTCATTAGCTGTTACAGTGTGAAATATAATGTGAGGCCAGTTAAGCACATCAGTAGTAAGCTCAGAGACATTTTGGCTACTTAGAGAAACACATACATACACTTTCTGTGCTATAGATCTAAAAACCAATTTAAGTACACGAATGCATAATTTCCCCACATGCTATGAAGCTGATACACTCAAGACAATAAACAGGATAATCCTGTGTACACAATCAGAGCTATATTATGGGACACATTTTATCCATGATAAATTGTGAGCTGAATGGCCTAAGAACAAGTACTATCAAAAGATATTATTTTCAAACCTTATCTTCAGCAGACATCAAACCTGTCTTAATACTCTGTTGCTGTGTGCTCCCAAAGCGCCTGGTCTGTCTCTCACAGCCAAGGGCAGACTTTGCATGAAGTGACTCTTCAGAGAAGCAGCACAAGTCATTCTATAAAATTCCTTCAGCTTTTCTGTATGCATAACACGCTGTATTGCTTGATTCCCTTTGAAGCACACTTGTCTGATTTTCTGTATTGCTGATTGGCGTTTCTTCAGACTCTAACCATTGGAGACGTATGAAAAATGATTTTCATAAATGAGTCCATCAAAAGTGTTATTAATATTAAAAAATAAAAAGCCATGACAATCCTCAAATTCTCACAGATGAGTTTTTGCTATATCATTCTCAAAATTCACATATTTGTTTGACTGTGTGTTGGTTTTTGTTTGTTTCAAAAAATCTTTGTATTTGGTTCATACTCAGAAAACCTGGGAAAGGATGCATATGTGAAATAGTTTTGACATGTTTGATTGAATTAGTTCTGTCCTACATTTCTTAGTGTTTCCATACAGAAGCTTCCAAACGATTCCCGCTTCATTATTTATGAGTTCTGGGAGAACAGCAATGTCTGGAATAGGTAAGCTGTGGTTTTGTTACTGGATTTGTTGTCGTTGTTTTAATACATATATACAGAAAGGTTTGAGGATTAGAAAGCAATTGTGTAGAAGAACTGAATACAAATTAAATACTACTAATTGATCTCCTCTTATCTCCCTTATGAGGAAAGGCTGAGTAACCTGGGTCTGTTCAGCCTGGGGTAAAGAAGACTGAGGGAGGGTCTGATTAATGTTTGTAATTATCTAAAGGGTGGTGGGAGGCAAATGGATGAGGCCAGGCTCTTCCCGGCAGTGTATAGTGACAGGACAAAGAGTAATGGCCTAAAACTTGAATGTAGGAAGTTCCATACAAACATGCCAAAGAACTTATTTAAGGTAAGGGTGATGGAGCACTGGAACATATTATCCAGAGAGGTTGTGGAGTCTCCTCCTATGGAGATATTCAAGACCCATCTGGATGCCTACCTGTGTGACCTATTGTATTGAACCTTCTTTAGCAGAGGGTTGGACTTGATGATCTCTTGAGGTCCCTTCCAACCCCTGCAATTCTGTGATTCTGTGATCTTTTGCTAAATATATCACATTACTTCAAAACAATACAATTGCTAAAGACTAAAATATAATGAAGCTTATAGATAAAAACATCAGGAAAACACAGCCAGTTTGAATAGAATAGAGAGAAGGGTATAGCATTGGATGCATAGTAGTTGATCAGAGATAAAAGTACAGAGAAACAACTTCAGCACAGTTCAGTGATTCTGTTGATGGATACTGCAGGAGCCAAGGAAGGAGAGAGGAGGTGCAGCACCCAGCAGCACACCTGAGCAGCACTCACAGGGAGCTCTGACAAAAGTCTTTCATATGCACATCATAGTGCCTCATCAGACGTATTCCCAGAATATCTCTTTTGGTCCCAAAAGATTAATTTACAGTGATCTACAGACTTAGCAGCTGATTTCTAGGCTGTGGCAGACAGATGGCAAAAAAAAAGAGTGGAGACAGAAAGGTTTTCCGTAACTAGTATTAAAAAACCCCAAACCCTAAGTTCCTAAATCTGTAGACAAAAACTGTTCTGAAAGAAGATGGAGAAGTGTTAGTATCTTCCCTTTTGAACAAAGCCCCAGTTCAAAGCAGGCATGTTTACTGTTAGAAAGGGTAAGGAACACCAGTAACACAGGTCAGCACATTTGGAAATAAGAACTGCTACACTGGGTCAAGACCAAGAGAAGAGCATCAGAATAACAGTTAACTGTACAGGGGAAAAAAAATGCATTTAGTAGAGCATGCAAGAAATTCACAGCTTCTCTGGTCTCCTCTCTATCACTATCAGCACTGTCTAACTTCTGAAACACAAAATCTCTCCTCTGGCGTGAACTGCAAGAAATCCGATGCACGTAAAAATATTTAGTCCCTTAATACTTGTCTTCTTACTCTCTATTTTTTACAATGATTTAGACACCTTCAAATGAATTACAGCAAGACATTCCAAAGAAGTAATGTGGACTTCCTGGAAACTCCAGAGCTCATTACTACAATGCTAGTCCCTGGTAAACGCTATTTTTGTTTTTCACAAAGTTTTATTTGCTGCATGCTAAATGTCCTGCTGTATTAGTGTGTTCCTTATATGAGTCCACTGCATAATACCACCCTCAGTCAGTTCTGCTTTTGTAAAGTACAGAGGAGGAAGGGACTCCAAATGGTTTTATTTTAAGCAAAAAAACATAAAATGCATCAGCAAAAATAAACCCCACTGCTTTACTGTATATGGTACAAAGTGTTATGATAGCATACGCTATTTAAGAAATTATCTAGAGTATACAATACTATCTGCGAATCATAAAATAGACTCTGTTCAAGATCTTCAGGCAAAGAAAACTGCCTCTTGATGAATTCAACTTAATCAAATTTACATTAACTGAAGGGAGCATTAATTACTAGTAATTTGCATTTACTAACCAGTTTTACTGTACACGCTTCCTGCTGTGTTAAAACATGGGGAAAAAGCAAGGTGTTCTAAGATTCCAAATTATTATTACAAACCAATAACCATACATTTTCCTTCTCAGAGAAACGTTAAAAAAGACAGTGCAGGACTCTAATTCCCCATATGTCTGACTAAAGCCTAAGTTTAAAATAAGAAAGTAAAATAAAATTACTACCTAGCTCTATACCTGAGGTCTTCTTTGAAAAGAAACCAGCCAAGGAATTTTCAGACCTCATGAGCCCAATACAAACACATGGTTGTAAGTCAGGGATTCCTGCAGTACAAGGGGATTGCACTTACAAACCAAGAATCCCTTCAAATCTTATGTCTTACTGGGCATCTGCTGGATTTAAGATAAACTTGGCTACGGGAAACAACACAGCATTTTCCCACGCTGTCTTTGTGTCCAAGAGCTAGGTATGACCAGGAGCGTTCCAGGGGTGGTTTATTCACAGCTAGAGAAAGTACAATTATTATAGAACAAAATGGAAACATACATTGTTTATAAATGCCTAAATAGAGAAGTGTGTGAAACAGGATGCAGAGCACACACAGGTGCCTGCGGAGGGGAGTGCGGCCTGCAGTTGCCATGGAAACGCCGTGTCTCGGCCTGGCTCCTCAGGGCTGGGGCAAGCAGAAGTCACCCATTCACACTGTTCCACAGAGCATCTAGAATTTACACATCTGTCTAGATATCTCATTTTTGTTCTTTTTTTAATAGGAAGTGTTCCACATACATAAACTACACAAACTGTATTTGCATTTGAAACACAGAAGATGATTATCTTATTTATTATCTTATTTATTATTTATTTATTTATTTATCTTATTTATTTTTAAGTAAAAAGCGGTGGCTGCAATGTTGCAGGTGTATTTGATAAGAGAATTTTAGACACAGTAAATTGAAATCATTGTAAAATCCGGAAGAAACCAATCCTTTCAACTAGTACAAGACAGGCCTTACTCTACAAACAGATTAGCTCAGATGCAGCTACACCTTTTGGCACATCTGGATAACTAAGAACTGATCCAATTCTAAATCACCATATGAATCTGCTGTAAACATTACACACAACCTGAGCCTTTACTCACCTGATTAGTTAAAATGAGTACAGATACACTTACCCAGCAAAGGATGACTCGGGAAGACACAGTGTTTCACGGCTGTTATTTGTTTACTATCAGTTAATAGGAACCCTATTACAACTAGCACACCTGTTGCAAGCTGACCAAGCTGCTTCAGGGCATTCCATCAGGGTGCCAGGTATCACTCAGCTCACCTGCACGGGATGCCTAAACTTTGTCTAAATCCAAAATCTGGATTTGGGGATATTAAAGAATCTCTCAGTGAAGAAAACAAAACTTTGAGGAAAACTATCGAATATGGATGGTTGGACTAGATGATCTTGTAGGTCTTTTCCAACCTAGCTAATTCTATGATTCTATGATTTATGGCACTATAATCCATAAAATGAAATAAACTGTTACACTGTCATTTTTGTTGTTAAAGTTTATTAATCCAGTGATGTGTCAGAGACTACTAGACTTTCATAGTTCACAGTGAAGTAGGATTCTTAAGCATCTTCTCAGTATTCTTCTTCCAGAGTAACTTATTTTTCAGAAAAATGCCAGAAATCGATAGGTTTCTGGACACACCCACTGAAACAAATTGTGTTAATGAATTTAATTCTCAAATTGTGCTGTGCAAAATGCACAGTCTCTGAGCACCTCCCCAGTAAGGACAACTGGCACCTAAGATAGAGTCACAATCCCCTCCTTGCTTCCTTGCCTCTCTCCATAAATCTTGCTGTTATTCTCTGCAAGATTTCAATTTCAAAAGGCCAGTGGGGAGGGACTGTGGGGGAAGAACTGCAAATATGGTTCACTTTGGCCCTATGTATAATTCAGTGATTGCAGTTTCTTTTTTATGAAAATGACATTTTATAAGTCATCGTGAGGCAAAACATTCTTAAGTCTTAAGCCTGCATAAAAATATAAACAAAACACCAGCACCAGGTTTGAATAATGTCACCAGGAATGAAAGTCCTTGAAGGCAGCACAAGCACCCAGGGGACACTGCTCAACTACAACACTGTCACAAGCAGCAGAATAGGTAGCCTCTCACAGTAAGCATTTATGTGGTTTACTCTCTGGGATCTGGGTGCTTAATTCTTTGCAGTTCCACCTCAAACATGTTAATGCTTCTCTGGATGTTATCAAAAAGAGAGGTAAATTCTCATGCTAATGCCATCCTCCTACCAATTATGCTCAAGTCTAATGTTGTACGTGTTCTCCCCCTGCCTGGAGAGGTTTTTTCCTTGAAAGTATGCAGCTTTTGTATAGCTGCATATATAACGAACATTTCTTTACACCAGCAGTGACTTTAGCATTATAGTTATTCTATTTAGAAATTATATGTGATAGAAATACTGTTTATGTAAATACGTGAACTCTTCTCTCTTTCAGCATCGTGGTGGGTCCTCAATAACAACTAGAAGCTGTGGTTCCAAGTAATTATGTTATGCTTTTCACTACAATACCATTGATTTAACAGTGTAGAGGTGTGCTGGGTTAGAGGTTTATCGTGTGATAACTGTTCAATACTGTGGATGTGATCTTTTCTGTCTTAAAATATGGAAAATCACATTTTTTGCCTTCTGTTCTTGTGATCAGTTCAGTGAAATAATGCATTGTAAAAGCTGAAAAAAGACAACTAAGCTCAACTGTTAACTGTGTATATTTATTCCTGTCACAGAAAACTGCATCAATTGGTGTGACCGAGTATTTGTGAATACTTTTAGTCTCACATTAATAAACAATTGTTACTTAATGCTGCTATTTACTCCTTTTACAGAAGAAACAAGTATAAACTTGAAAAGATATTTCCATAAATGTCTTAAAGCTTATTTAGGAGAATAAATGAATATTTTTTTGTGTGTGTTAATATGATCATTCAGGAAATTTTCTGCCGAAGAAAAGACAAGGCAGCACCATTTTCTCTTAACACTCCTATACCCCTGCCCTCTCCCCTGCCTTGCAAGAGGAAATGTGTATCTGCCTGCCAAACTGCTTTGGATCCACAGGTTTGATGTTTGACAGCTCATTTGCTTTGAGCTCTATGTCTTGAATATTCAGAAAATTAGAGTAGCTCCTAAAACTGGCTGTTCACTGAGAAGTCATCAGAGAAACCGCTGCTAGAGCATAAATAACCATAAATCTGGAAGCACAAGTACTTTCTTCCCTAATGAGACTTCCTGTTGTCCCTTTGGCATCTGAGCAGTGCATGTCACTCAGCCGAGGAAGGAAGTGACTAGGGTAACCTCACCCCTCCATGGCAGGTTGGCAAGTTCTATGCACTAAAATACCACTCTCCACTCACAGAGCAGTTCCAGGTTATAAACAGTTGGCCAAAATAACTTGAAAGTCTCATTCAATAGAATATCTTCTTCCTTGTAGTGTTTCTCCATTTTTATTTCACCTCAGCTAAAATATTACCATGTATAATTAAAAATCTGGAATTTAGACTAAAAGCAAGCAGTCTTCATTGCAGTATGGTTCTGTAATCCAGAAGCTGTGGCCAAGACTAAGCCTGAAATTCTTAAGTGTCACATATAAACACTTGCTGGTGACCAAGGCATCTCAACTACTATAGCATCAGTGGAGTTCTGAGGAAAAATTATTCACTTAAACAAAGGCATCTTGTACCTGTGAGGTGCTCTAGGATACCCCAACTTGCCTCTAGCTCCTGGCTGAGGACACAAGCTTCCTATAGGTTGTGTGTCACACAGGTCACTCCCATGCAACTGCTTCAACTATCCTATATGTCTTAAGTGACATCAAACACCTACTTTCAGGCAACTGAATCAAACCCTCTTGCAATAAAGTCAACGGTCCCTTGTTCTCTGAGCAAATACAGATGCCTGATAGTGATGGCTACACACCTGAACTTAGGTGTGCACAACAGATCCAAATTTCACCTTTAAATCTTACAGTATCTCAGCAAAGTTAAATGTTTTTAATACTTTAATCCAAGGCTTTCCCATATTGAATTAGTATCCGCTGTAACTTTCTTTTCACCCCTAGGTTCCTTATCACTGTTGAAGTAAAACCAGGTCATATCCTCCTTTAATGACACAGATACTATTATAAACACAGAAATATGTGATCCAGCTACATATCTACTCAAAGGGCATCCTAACATCTACACTGCACTCTGAGATGAGAGATCAGTGGAAAGTTTAAATCTTTCCTGTCTTTAGCAAAGTAAAAGACAAACCACTCATTTTCCTTTAGATCTAGCTGACTTTTTTTACTATGCCACAACGTCCATCTGGAGTACAGTGTATTTTCTTGTCACTATTAATCTAGCAATAAAGAAAATACAGTGACACACAACACTGCTGCAGGCTAAACTGGTACTGAAAACTGACACTGTATAGTCAGGTTTATGTTTTTCCAGTTGTAAGAAACTATCTGCACAGAGATGCTGGAGCAGAGAAAGTCATTCTAGTATACGTCACAGATCCTCCTAATAGAAATTCTGCACTTATTTGCTAGTAAATAAACACTTCCGTGAATCATAAAAACTTTTAACGGGTTGTGTATCACTTAAGAGTTTTGAGAGATCAATACAATGAAATTGTCTCTGACACATAATGGGGAAGAAGATCCACCAAACTCTAAGACTCCCAGTGATGAAAAACAAACACATACACAACAAGATTTTTCTCTTTAACATTAGTTAAAATGAGGTTTATGTGGCAAGATTTTAGTAGCACAGTTGGCTTCTGTGAGCAGAGCCCAGCAGCTACCCCATGTCAGATAAGAGCCAGCTCCAGCTGGCTCTGAAAGGGATCCACTGCTGGTCAGAGCTGAGCCATGAGCAACACTGGTTGGGAAAAACAGCTGCACAACAGCAGCTGGGAGAGGGGAGAGAGACATGTGAGAGAAATAGGCCTGTGGCCATTGTCATCAGTGAAGAAGGAGGGCAAGGAGGTGTTCGAGAGGCTGAGCAGAAGTTCCTTGCAGCCCAGTAGAGGCCCATGATAGAACAGGCTGTTCCTCTGCAGCCCATGATGCACCACACAGAGCAGATCTCCACACGTAGAGGACTCAGATCATAGCAGGGAGATGTGGCTTGAAGGCTGCAGCCCACAGAGAGCCCCCACAATAGTAGGCTCTGCGGCCAGAGCTGCAGCCTGTGGAGAGGAGCCTGCAGTGGAACAGGAGGTCTGAAGGAGCTGCTGCCAGTGGGGCTTCATGCTGGAACACTCTGCTCCTGAATGATGGGCCCCATGGTACAGAGCCATATTGGAGCAGTACTTGGAGAGCTGCAGCCTTCGGGAAGCCACCCAAGCAGGATCCATTCAGGAAGGACAGCAGCCTGTGGGAGGTATGCCACGCTGGAGCAGGGGCAGAGAGCAACAATGAAGGAACGGCAGAGATGAAGCGTTATGGACTGACTGCAGCCCTCATTCCTCTGCACTGCTCAGAGAGTGAGGAAGGTAGAAAAGAGTGAATGGAGGGGGAAGGTGTGTCTGCTTTTGTTTCTCACTCTAGTGTGTTAGCAATAGGTAATAAATTACATTAATCTCCCTGGGCTAAGTCTGTTTTGCCCACAACAGTCATTTGAGAGTGATGTCTCTTGTCCTTATCTCGACCCATCTCAATCTCATTGTATTTACTCCTCTTGTCCTTTTGAGGAGGAACAGTGAGACAGGGGCGTGTTGGAGCTTAGGTACCTACTGATGTGAAACCACCAGACTTGCAAACAATATACAAATAGAATGTACTTGCAAGCTAATTTTAACTGACCTACTACTGCTGAGCATAAAAAATGGAATTCAAATATGTTTATTAGCATAGTTGCAGGAAAAAAAAACAGTAACCATGAAAGTCAACTTGAAAGTTTTCTGCACTGTTCTAATTACTATTCAACATAATCTGATTTAGCTCCTGCTACCTTTTGCCACAGGAGTTTAAAACTTGCCTTCACCACCCAAAATACATTATTTAAGGTCTGAACTCAGGTTTTGACTATGATTATATTTGTACAAAATAACTATTATTGATGCTCATCAACTGAAAGTCGTCAAGAAATACTCAAACTTGTTCTCTCTCTTCTAAATACTATTCTAATTGAACAAAAATAAGTTACAGAATCCACTCTGTATTGACATACACTTTATCAGTGTAAGACAAGTAATGAAAAGCTGTCTTGTTTCTTAATGTTGCCCACTGTTTCCACTTAGAATAGAAAGAGCTTTGAGAAATGCAATTGTTAGGCAGTTCTCATGTTTTGTCAACAGGGAGATTTCAAGAGAAGAGAGGGAAAAAAAAAGTTTTAGGAGCACATACCCAGACACATTTGAGATCTAATATAGTGTTTGTTGTTCCATTATCACTGGTAAGAAAGGAGCAAACAGGAAGCCTCAGTCAAGCACTGGTTTAAAGTTTACAGTCAGACAAACAGTAATGCTATGTAACGTAGCCAATTCAAAGAAAAAAAAGAAATCGGTCACACCAAACTGTAAAATAATTTATTTTCACAGCAACTGTATCACCATCTCAGGTACTACAAAGTGGTTTGCCTTTCAAAGCATTCAGGAAATTACAGATAGAAATAGGTATTTCTACAGACTTTGTAAGCTCCTGTGTTCAGATGTAGGCACCCAAGTACCTTTAAAAATCTTTAAGGCCTACATTATACGTAGCTCCTGCACAGATGGATTTCTCATCTTCCAAGCTACCTGTCACTTCTTGCATATGTCAACAAAAGGGTTGCTGTTCTCCTGCAAGACAAACCCTCAAGTTACTTCAGTGATAAGAGACCATTTAAACCAAGTTTCCATGGTTCTGCTTCTAAGACTTTTGTACTCAATGTACACAAATAACTTTGAAGACTAACACGGAGCAAAGCCTCTAAAAGCAGACCCCCACAACCAGTAACATCATCTAATTTCTAGAAACAATAACATAATGATGCATTTACGCCATCTTCCTGCTTACATGGACTATCCTGCCCCAAAACAACCTCATGCACTCCACCCTGGCTTACACCAGCTTTTACTGTATTTTCCCCCTAAGCTAATTACGTGCTATTTAGCTATGTCATAAGCAATTTTAAAGTTCAGTCTTCCCCTTCAATTTCTGCATGGCTCCTCCTTTATCTATGAACGTAACTATGTAAGAGTGTACGTATTATCAACATTAATGTTTTCAAGTGAGAGATTTTTGGCATTTAAATATCTTTAATAGTCTAATTTCCATTGCCTTTAATAGCAGTAAGGTATTGTTTGTGAATTTGATGCTTCAACACACTGCAATCAAACTTGCGGAAGAACTAGCATAAAAACGTTTTTGAGTACTTTATTCCTCAGTTTGCCTTCTAAGGATCTGTGAGTTTTCTAATTAAGTATTCATGCAAACGTATAAAACCTCTTTCCTTGTCATCCCCTAATAACTTGCCCCAGAAACAAGAATACTGTCCAGCACTATTTAAATGGAAGCAACTGTCATACTAAAAATTAATTTCTCAAGATCAAAAATTCACAACAGACTACTGAAGGCACACAGGTAAATCTGACTTAATCCAGCTATGACACTGCAGAAAAATTTTATTTTTCCAGTTGCATTTTTAATTTTGTCTTCTTTTAAATTAGTCATAAACACTATTATAAATAATATTTTATTATTATTGATATTATAAAATAATTTAATAAGATGCAATTGCCACCTGCCTCCAGACTAACAAAGCAAAAATACACATGCATCCTCCCTTAGAAACTCAAAGGACAGAAGGGGAGGGGGGAGGGGGAGGGAATTTTGAAATTCAAAAACTGAAACTTGCCAATCTACAAGCAGGTTTTCAAACAACTAAAACCTTAAAACCTTACTTTAGCTTGTGGACAAACATAACAGGAAGATCTAAAACATAAAATCAATTATACTGTCATACTCAACATTGTTTTTCCAAAGAATAGAGATTTGAAAAGTTTAGAACCGTCTTGAGATGTAGCTAAGACAATATTCATCTGGACACACTTCTGGTAAGAACTCTGAAGAACTGCACCCCGATGCTATCAATAGGGTCATAGCAGCATGCAAGCTGGTTTCACACCAGGAATGTTTCCCCACACATGGCCAGTGGAATGCAAACCACTGTTGTTGTTTCTCTTTGTACACCAGGAATTTGAGAATTATTTCTTCTCCAAGGTTACAGTAGCACTGTTGGATAGCCTTCACATTCATCATTCATTTCTATTCAAAAACTACAGAATATGCATTCTGCAGATGCATGGCTGAGAAATAATGATAACACAAACTGCATTAAGTTCATTAATATGCTTTTCATAGTGAACACTGATGCACAGACAAACATTGGAATCAGAACTTGTCCAAGCCAAACCTTCATCAAGATGATTCTCTTTAATTTTGAAAAGGCAAAGGAATTAAGATAGATATCCAAAATTACACTGCACTATGATTTCCAAATGTAGAGTCGACATGAAATAGACCTGAACTTTTTGCAAAAGAAAAAAAAAAAGGCCTTTTACTTTGAATAGTTTTTGCTACAATGAGATGTCAAACACTGACTGAGAAAAAACTGATGTGCAGAAGTAACAGCGCTGTAACTGCACCATCTGTCTGTTGGAAGTTTTAACTGACTTGGTGGACTAGTCTGAAGAGAAACGTTTCTTACCAAATGCCTAGTAAAAGCCTCCATGTTTGTTTTTTATAGTTGCCCTTTAAATTAAAAAAAACACTTACTGGTTTTTCAAGTACAATTGGATGATCAGGCAGAAACTCTGGCTTCTTTTGAGAGAGAGACACGCTTGAAAGCTCCAGAAGGAAATCTCTGCTGTATTTGATCCTTTCTGTAAATACACACAATTAGCTCAATGTTGATGTTCAATACTCCCAAGTTGAGAGGTCAGAGAACTGATCTGTCTTCTTATTAAAGAGGGACTTAGTTGTACTAAGGGACATAGTTTAGTGGGGAAATATTGGTGGTAGGTGGATGGCTGGACTAGATGATCTTGGAGGTCTTTCCCAATCTTGGTGTTTCAATGATTCCAGATAGCAATTCTGCTTTTATATAAAAATCAGTATTAAAAACAGTACTAATTTAAGTCTGATCTTGTGCATTTGTAGTAAAATACAGAGCACCACAATTCAATTCTATCACATTGACTTAGTAAACACAGCAGACTATTCCAAGCTATCAGGGGTTTGTTTTTAATGCAAAAAAAATGCAAAAAGTGAATCCAATTTTATGCTACAGACTCCCTGTCATTTGTTCAACAAGGAAATGCCACTAATTGGTCTTGGAACCCTTGTAACTCACACAAAAGTGGCATGTTTCTACAAGACCAATAAAACCTAAATTCTACCAGTGGAGGTTTCCCAACTCACTTGTGGCAAACATTTACACTTACATGGAGTGTTACGTGAAACACAGTAATGTTTCACACTGCTTGGAAATTGTGTTATAGATATGAAACAAATCTCTCTCAAAAAAAAAAAACAATTTGTAGCCCACATCCCTTCAAAATTCATTTGTCTTCTACCTAGGAAACACAAATCTGACAAAGATCAGCTTGCAGTACGTTACCTTTTTTTGCATCTAATTCATGCTGTTTGGGTTGAAGAGGCACTGTATTTTGAGACAAGATCTTCATTTCAGTCACTTCAGATAGCTAAAATAGGGAGGGAAAAGTTACCTAAACATTTCATAAAATACAAAGCTTGTTTTTAAAGACCTTAAAATGAGGATATATGTTTCTGGGTTTCTTATTTAAAAGACGTTAAGGCAGAGTTTTAGTATTCAATTTTGCTTTCACCAGTTGCCGATATTTTAGATCTTTCACACTTTCTGTGGACAAGGAAAGAATTTTTTTTAACTTTTTTTTTTAAACTTTTCATAATTAAATTACCATTTTCTTTATTGTATAAGAAGAATATGAATGGAACCAGACGCGCAAAGTAAACTGTAGTCAGAGCTACAGCTGTTTACAACTGATGTGTCTCCAACTTGAAAGATGAAAGTCATAGAGCTGCAGAAAACTGCAAACAGGAATAGGAGTCAAGTAAAATGTCTGAGAGGTTTCACTTGAATTTGTACAGCATTTGTTACTACTGATTATATATAACAAGGGAACAGTTCAACTACCTACAGAGCAGTACAGGTAAGTACTAGAAGGAACACACATATCTGAAACAGTAATCACTTAGACAGAATTTTACAGTGCTACTGCTGGTTCTTAGAAACAACACTATTACCTCCTCCTTCTCCTTTATCTAACCTAGAACACTGCCAGAATCTGCTCTCCTGTTGAATAATAAGAGGAGGACAAAAAGACTTTCCTTAATACGGAATGAGAGATTTGGATTCCCTCGCTTTGTGAGACATTTCATAAGCATCAAGACCCAAGGTTTACAGTGCAATACTGAGTTCCTTCTGGCTGTAAGAACCTTGAAATCAGTATTTTGGAAAGCGTGGAAGCAGTTTCCTCCCCAAAAACTGTTTTGGTTCCTGAAAAGTTCTTGGGTTTGGCCAAGGAATCTTAATCTCATTCTGAGGCAGATGGGGAGGGCAGGGGAGAACTGAGGAAGGACTGGAAATTTTGGAAAGCAGGTCTTTTTAAAACCCAAGATAAAAGAAACCTCCAAAAAACCTTACTTACTGTCATGCAGACCACTACATCTTATACTTCTCTGCATTGACTGTTCATCTTAAGATAGATCTCCCAACCCCCCTCCAAAAAAAAAAATAATTCTTTCATATTCTCTCGAATATCTACATTTCTAAAAAGCAGGATTTTATTTTCTGGACAGAGATAGCAGGCAACACTTTGTACCTTAACTGCACTAGTAGCTTTCATGGTGTGTTAAGCATATTGCAGTCAGAGATAAGAATTACGAAATGGTAAAATATTTCTAGCATTACTCTGCTCATACTTCCATTTTCTGTGGTTGACAGTTATCTTTTCCTGATTTGTCTAGAACTTCCACAGGAAAAAAAAAACCTGAAAATATCTAAGGATTTAGGAAGATTAAGTTAAGAGTCATGCTGCTAATTCTAACTGCTTTCTGATGTCTGAACAGTCATGGCATGTCTTAGCTATTAAAAAGCTCCTTCCTAGTACAGCAAAGGAAGGAGTACTAACACATTCTCAAAGCCAGCAAATTTTAAAGTAATGTGTGAGAGTCTACGCCACCACAAGGGAGTTACATTTCTTCTTGCACCACTGGCATCACAGCAGTCTGCCAACTGCTTTCTAATATCACTATTTATAGTGTGTTTGGTTTTCAACCCAAAATCTAAATCCTGGAGAATCACCACTCCCAAGAACAGCATCCTACATGCTCCCATCTGAAATGCATCTAAGAGAATGGACTTAATCTACAAAGAACAGTCCCAGAGCAGTGCATCTATTTCTCACGCTCTGAAGTTCATTTTTACATTACGCTTAAGAAGTTGCAAGTTAAAACTGACTATTGGAGCCTTTTCAAGCCTTTCTCTCCATCTTCATTAGATGAGGTAGTGGACTCAGCACTCTCCATATCTTTTCTTCCAAAACTTCTTTGTATACCATGAAGGAATAAAAAGAATTCTTTGCTTTAAATTAATCACTGTGCAAAATCAAGGAGAAGCTCTATCTGGATGCTCAGGCACTTACACTCCCTAAATCTCATTTTACCTGCAACAAAGGAAAAGGTAATTTCACAGTTGGGGTTTTTTGCAAGTAGCAGCCATAGAGAAGGCTCCACCTTCAGTACTACCTGGTGAATACCTGAACATTTTCCACATTTTCTTGCATGTCTCAATTATTTTTTTTTAAATCATTTTGTTCATAGATACCTAACTGCTCAAAAACTGACTAGAGAACAGTGTAGAACCTACCACAGTTTGATTTTCCTCCTCCTTGCGAAGTGGAAACACTGCTAAGGTCCTGTTAATGAAATGCCTCCAATATTACAAATCTGACTGGAAACTGTCTAGAATCAAGGCTAATGTCTTCTGCATAAGCACTACCATGATGCTCATTTGAGGAGCTCTTCTCTACAGACTCTAGAACTTATGACTGTAAGTTTCAGACTATAAATTCCTGATGACAGCTTCAAGACTATATATATATATTCATTGTTCTTTAGATTACTCAGAGTTAATGTTAATTCTCCTCACGTGCCATAATGATGATCTATTTTTCCTGGCAGGTATTTAAGCAGCTTTAAGTGGGCACACTAAATACACCAGAGTAAAGTAGTTTGGGGAATTATATTGCCAGATTTTTATCAGTTCCTTCACTGCTTTAGGAACCTCATTTATTAGAGTTGGCTTATTTTGCGTCTACGGATTTTTTCTTGTTTTCCATTACTGGTGTTAGCAGAAAACATGATCTGTTTTACTCTCAACTTCACCTTTTATCAAGCTCTCAAAAGAGTAACCTGCATTTCCTGTGTCCTAACCTATGCTAACTTGAATATTTATTCTTTGATATTTAATAGGAAATCACTACTTAAGATCATTTAGCAATATCAACTGCTATGTCAACATACCCATTTTTCAATGTGCAGTGTGTCCAGTGTTGCTCTCTTTTGTCTTGTGTAAAATTCTAGTTTTGAAGAATAGATTCTTGAAGTTAAATATGTATTTTATTCTAGGAATGGGGACTGAGTCCTGTACTAGGGTCACAAGATCCCCATGCATCACTACTGCTGTGAGGTAGAGGTGCTGCAAAGCTGCATGGAGGAAAAGGATCTGGGGGTGCTAGTTGACAGCTGGCTAAAAAAGAGCCAGCAGTGTGCCCAGGTGGCCAAGAAGGCCAATGGTATCCTGGCTTGTATCAAAAATAGTGTGGCCAGCAGGAGCAGGGAGGTGATTGTAAGGGTGCACCTTAAGTACTGTGTTCAGTTTTGGGCCCCTCAGTACAGGGAAGACAAGTTTCATGTCCAAAGAAAGGCAACAAACCTGTGAAGGGTCAGGAGCACAAGCACTTAGGGGGGCAGCTGAGAAAACTGGGATTGTTAAGTCTGGAGAAGAGGAGGCTCAGGGGAGACCTTATCGCTGTCAGCAACTTCCTGAAAGGACGTTGTGGCAAGGTGCAGGTCAGCCTCTTCTCCCAGTTAACAGTGATAGCATGAGAGGGAATGGCCTTACATTACACCAGGGGAGGGAGGTTCAGGTTGGACACTTAGAAGAATTTCCTCTCAGAAAAAGTGGTGAGGTATTGGAACAGGCTGTCCAGGGAAATGGTGGAGTCACCATCCCTGGAAGTGTTCAAGAGACCCGTAGATGTGGCAATGAGGGACACTGTTTAGTGGGTGTGGTGGTTGACAGTTAGACTAGATGATCTTAAAGGTTTCTTCCAACCTTAATGATTCTATAAACATACAGCTGTGTAATAACACACTGCCTGTTTTTAGAAGATGGAGAACATTTGACAAGATACTGATTTGCACACTATCGTTCTTCAATCAGTCATCAGATTCAGCTCAAGGTACCTTCAGGACTGGTAACTCAATGCCCCTACTACAGAAAATATTCTGTGAGGCTGCTATGCCAGACTCTAGGCTACTGCTGCCTATCAACTCAAATCAGGAAGTTCTCAGAGCGCTAATCAGCTGGTTCTTGGAGCTACCTATGAATCACCTGATAGTCAACATTATTAGAAAGTCTTCTCAATACCCCACAGCAGTGTTAAAACACAAACAACAATAACAAAATCCACCAGTCCATCAAAGAAATGCTGTGCATAGCTAAATGTAGCGGAGTACTGAAGAAATTAAGGACTACAGCATTGCTGTCCACAGGACTACTCTATAAAAGTAGTTAATTCTTCTACATACACATAGCTCAAGAGACAAGCATAATTGTTAAATTCCCCCCTTGTGATCAAAGACAAATATGTAGCAGTACTAAGTTCAGAGTTTATAGGACAGGTTGCCAACACCTAGACTTTAGCAACTACCTGCTCTCCTCCTACATTTAAAAAAAAAAAAAAAAAAAGCAGCTTCCAGAAGCTTCATGCAATGAGAACAACGTGCTTATTAAACCCATGCTAAAACAAAAGGACAAAGGAACAGATACTTTGCCTACCAAAAATTCAATGTTTTCAAGATCATTCAATGGAGAGTAAACAAAAGCCACACAGACATTCAGAAGACTGACATAAGTAACTGTTAAGGCAGTTTTCAGACACCTTCATCAGCTTCGTCATTTAGTATTTACTCAGTACTCACCCAGTCAACCTTATTCTGCAAACATACGTGAGCGTTGCTAGGCAGTTCAGCCTGAAAGTTGAAAGCAACTTCTGATGCTGGTGACGACGAGTGAAAACATTAAAAAAAAAAAAAAAAAGTACTGTAAATATCATCTGCCTTTTTTATTTTGTGATACTTGCCTCCAGGGCATTACTGAAATTGAACTGCAAAGAGATTACACAGGAATTTATTTATTCACACATTAAAAACTATAACTCACCATAGGTCCAATTTTCCATTTCTTCCGCGAATTTTAACACAAAATGAAAGTTTATACAATTACTTAGTTTCTTTCTGATGCTGGCACTGTTTCTCTGGCCACTACAGATTTCTAACTTAGTAACAGCTTCAGTAATGTAATACACAAAATGAATAAACAGCTTTAAAAAAATAAAAAATAAAAAATAAATTATACCTACACCTGATACAAATACTGCACGGTATTTGGTGGGGTTTTTTTTGTGTTTTTACACTAACCTGTATGAAGGCTAGATAACAATGCAGTAAAATTAAACAACAATCTGTTAAATTAAGTGCTTTTAATGTTTTCAACAGAAGTAGTCAACTAAACCAAGAATCCAAATTTAATAGAGAGGCCCAATTTAGTTGCCTACAGTTTGCCAGAATTTCAGATTCAAAACCAGAGAACCTGACGTAGTTTAAACTTAGATTTAATCACAGAGACTATATGGAAAGACCAACACACAGCACAACAGCTATACATTACTGTAGTTTGAATAAATTAATTTTAAAAATCCAAGAAACCTTACACACCCTTCAAATCTCCTTAAAAGAAACTGAGGTTTTGGCTTAATGAGCTACTCACCTTGTTTAGAAGACAGATGGGACACAGGTCGTGCTGGCTGAAGGGATTTGCCAACAAACTGTTGAGCTCCCTTTAACATTCTGAAGTGCCACACTTTAAAAAAGAAGCAGTATAAATAAGTAAATCAATTCAAAGGAAACTATCAAGTTCATGAGTTGAAACTGTAGAGATACTGCGCAATTCTGATGAGAAGCAAAGTAGTTAGGCTATCCAGTATTATTTCCCACTTCAACTGGTCTTTGCATTATAGAAAAATAATTAAGAAAAATCTGATCATTTACTACATTATAAACTTTTGAACATCGATTATGTTGGAAAACTGTTACTTGAAAATAATAGTTCTTTGTGAATGCATTCATATCTAGCAAACCAAGTGCCAGGTACTACCTGAATTAAAACAGTTAACAAAACTAGGAATTCCCTTGTGTTACTACCTTCTCAACTTAAGAAAAAAAAGGCTGAAAAATTGTAGACAAAAGCAAGAATGAAAATTCCTGCAGAATGAACTGAGACCACTGACCTGGAAGATAAATTTCATTTTATCTAGAACAGGAATGCTTCCTTAAGGCTATATTCTAGATACTAAATATGCACACAAAGCAATGCAGTAGTGGTATGTGCTGCATCAGAAGGTGGAAAAAGAAAAAAAAAAGCTTTCCCTGTGCCCTATCAATGACATATACATGCTTTTTCAAAATGAGAAAAAAGAATAATTAAGAGGCTGGCAGTTTCTACAATGAAGCAAATGTTTTTGAAAAGCATTCTCCTGTCGATAAAAACAAGATCGCTTGTAGCGATGACAAACATTCTGCTTCTCCTCCTTGCCTCCAGATTTTGAAGAGAAGGGTGCCTACAAAACCACCATCTCAAAGCAAATAAAGAAACTCTAAGGGCAATCTAAGAAGGGATGAGATCAATTTCGGTGTTAAAATAGCTCAATTTTGTCCTTTTAAAGTCCTGTGAGTATAAGGATGAGGCTACATGAGATCTCAACACGTCACCCAGCCTAACCTTCTGTATTCATACAGTATTCTGTCTTTGCGATATCAAGAAAAGCAGAGCAAGATTGGCGTTAGCAGCTGAGGACACTGCCTCCACGACGGAGCGTTACTCCAAGGCACCTGCCACAGCCGAGGCCTTCTCGCACAGCCTACGGGCCAGCCCGGGCCAGCTCCCCTTCTCTCGCCTGCCACCCGCCGCTCACCATCTCCCCCCGGCCCCCTGCGGGCCATGAGGATCCCGCTGCTCACCTCCAACCGCCTCCCGGGACGGCCGCCCGAGCCCCGTGCCCCTCAACCCGCCCGCCCCCAGCCGGGCCCTCGCCGCAGCCGTTGAACAGTCGCTGAGCGCTGCCCGCGCCGTGCCCGGCGGGACTGCGCCCCGAGCTGCCTCGTAAAGCTACCCCTCCTACAAAGCGCAGCCATGTCTCTTTGGGGCCTTACAGCAGAAATAAGGAGAAAGTGAGTGACTTTTGTACACACCCGTGAGGCCTCCCCAGGTACAGCCCTCCTCAGTGAAGAAGAAAACCCACAGGCCTGAGAGAGCAGTCAGGTGCGGTTTGGGAATTGGAACCTGCAGCCCTTGCCAACCTGCCCAGCCACACCAGCGGCACCAGGGAGGAGCTGCCAGCTGCTCACTTACACGTGGTGGTGCCCTGCTTTGGAATTAAAATGTGTTTCTGTTACAGCACGGCATCAGCAGAGGATCAGTCCTGCCAGCTCCCAAGGAGACAGATCAAAATTTGCTGATGTTAGTTTCTTAGATTCCAGGTCATCACCTGATTTATGTTACTTAAGTACACAATGCCAATGAAAAATCCTTAACTTCTTAGATCTTTTTTTTTTTATTTTAATAGATAGATTTCATAGCACTTACTCTGACTCCAAAGGCTCAGAATAGGTAGGTAACATCACATACGCAAGTTGATTACATAAACAGCAAGTACTTAAATAAGGAGTATTTAATTACTAACATTGTTAAGATTTACAATACTAGTTTTCATGTATAAAGACTTCTTTTGTTCCACCAAGCATCCTGCTTTTTCTTCGCTGCCATCCCTGAATCGTTTTTCTTAAGTCAGATGAGCAAAGTTGGATACTGTCCCTGAAATGGAGGCTAAAAGATAAAGGTGTCATGCTCCCGTAGTCTTTTCTCATAACACACCACCTTCCAGTTAGATTCCTGCGATCCAGCACACCACCACATTCTTAAATGGGTGGAGTACCTCTTCAAACTTGCTAACTTCCTGCCATTTAAAGTATGGTTTGAAGTCATCTCTCCCAAGTGTATTATTACTTTATTCTCAGACATATCATGTTTCTTCTGGCCCATGTCATCTGTTCTCCCAGGATTATCGTGTAAAACAGTTATTTCCCTGTCCAGATCAACCTTCTCCCTTAGCTAAACCAGTGCTAATTATTAATTATTAATATGTAAGTGCACATAAATATTACATGTCTGCTGCTGCTCCAGAACAGTTCCTGACAGGAAAGTCAATGGGGCAACCAAGATAAAGCTGCATTTTTTTTTCTCAGGGCTGTTGCAGTTTTGAAATAAGTGTGTCAGGTGCTGCAGAACACTTCCATACGATCAACACAGCTCTTCTTGTGGTTGACATATCAAAATGACGTTATGTACAGTGATGTAGTTTCACGTCCTTCTAGTATTCTTGTAGGTTTCGATATGCTAAGGATGAATTAAACAGTAAAAGCCTTACTGGTATATTTCAGAAAGGTTGTGGGCTGTGCTGCTGCTGTTAATATACAAAGGAAGGATAAGAGGGCAGGGGCAGAAATGGGGTACAGTGTGCCAGATAATTTGAAAGCTTGTTGCATCTGGTCCTGCTGGGAAGATGGGAATATTAGTGCTGGTAATGGCTGGTTTTTGAGGCGCTGATTATCCCAGCAGGAATAGTTATCACCTCACACGTTGCCACCCTGACTTGGCAGTGGCAGGAGTAGCGGTGAGGCCAGCTTTCCAGCATTCTGGCGTAGGCAGAGGGAGCACTGGACCACAGCCATTTCACAGAGCCCAGCAACCTGCTGTCTTAAGCCACCACTTATTTTGCTTAGAGGGGATCCTGCTTCTGACTGTGGTAAATGGAAACATAAGTTGCTTTGTCCACTTTATTAGCTGCCTCCCAGTTTCCCTGGTGCTGGTTCCACCCTAGCAGAAATTTCTGCTTCATTTGATGTTATTTATGTTCTTACATTATGGGTTGATAGTCCAGTGATGTCTCAAATACCCGATACAAATAATTTGAAGAATCGACATATAACCCTTAGTTAAGGATTATATACAGCAAAATAGAAATATTACAGCTTTTATTGATGCATGAGCAAAATTAAATTCTAAAGGAAAAACAACAACAAAAAAACCTCGGTGAACTAATAGATTTCTTTTTCTTTTTTTTTAACAAACTTTTTGTGCTCCTGAAGTCTAGATTTGAAAGTCGCACAATCACACTTACTCTTTTTACTAGATACAGTTCAGGAAAGCATAAAGCACTTACAAAAATCAGTATCCATAATGCACATGTAAAAATGAGCAATTGCACATCTAAATGAGCATGTAATTGTAATTTTACATTATCTTCCAAATGAATGGCACTTGGTAGCAAAGTGATGGTGTTGTGCTAAAATGAAAGGACTCTCAGGCTAGCCTGGGGGCAGACTTGTAGTTGCAAGTTTTAAAAGACCTTTTCAGAGTAATTTGTAATTCAGTTGTGCAGCCAGGTGTAATCGATCTACTTGCATGTGTAATTGCAATTCATTCAGCAGTCCTTGTTTAGGAGAGATTTTTTTTTCTAAAGCCTATCTCAAAGTAACTTCATCACACATCAAAGAAACGTGATTTCCAATGCCGCATGTTTTCATTAGTCAGTCACTAGAAAAAAACACTGGAAGACAAATATGTGTGTATATGTATAAGCGTGCATACAGAATATTTTGGTTGTATCTTGGTGAAGTGGCTACTAGTGACTTGTCACTAGTTTTTTCCTTATCACTAGCACAAAGAATGCAAAAGCTTTTTTACCCCCATCTGATCCTGAAGTTGACCTACTGACTATAAAGATGTTGTCCTCTTGTTTTTCACAGAGTTGAGAATTCAGAATACCAATAATGATGATTAATTGTATTCTTATTGATTAGAGAAAATGTTAAATTAAAAGCAGGAACTTATTGGTGCATCTGAGGAGCGGCCTTATGAGGAGTGGCTGAGAAACCTGGGAGGCTCAGAGGTGACCTTATTGCTCTCTATAGCTACCTGAAGGGAGGTTGTAGTGAGCTGCGGGTCGGCCTCTTCTCTTGTGTAACTAGCGATAGGACGAGAGGGAATGGCCTCAAGTTGTGCCAGGGGAGATTCAGGCTGGACATTAGGAAATACTACTTTTCTGAAAGAGTGGTCAGGTGCTGGAATGGGCTGCCCAGGGAGATGGTGGAGTCACCGATCCTGGAGGTGTTCAAGAAACATTTAGACATTGTGTTGAGGGACATGGTTTAGTGAGAAGTATTGGTGGTGGGTGGATGGTTGGACTGGATGATCTTGTAGGTCTTTTCCAACCTTGGTGATTCTATGATTCTGTGATTCATTTAGTGCCTACAAAACATGTAACCAAAGGATGTTTGAATGGTAATGATCACTATATAATACTGCACCAAGTACATTAATATATGAAAATATATTTTCTTCACATACAAAACTTTCACTTCTGTCAACTCTCATGCTTTTCTTGGATTAAAATTTTAAGCTTTTCTTTAAAGTTAATTTTCTGGGATCATAATTTTAACAGAATCTCAACATTTTTCTTCCAATTTTCTAATCACTGTAAATATGAAGAAAAATCTTGAAAACACAGTTCAAAATCATCACAAAAAATAACAATAAATCCCCAAAGAGCACATAAAAATAATTTAGAAATAAGTATACAAAAGATACATACAAACTAAACAATCATTATTTTGGGAAAGGACTGCCTTGCTCATCTCTTATCACTGAGAGATGGCAGTACTGAATTATAAAACTTAACTACTGCACCTTATCTGAACAGTGCGTTCAGGATTGTATGAACTGAATGTTCTCAGTGACTGCAGACACTGAGCATTTTAATTTCAACTGACCTTAATTTGTAGGCTCTGAGAATCACCTGCTGTTCCTCCTTCACAAAGAGGATCCCAGAAGCTACTGGCAGGAAGACAAAAAGGCAGAAATGTCATAGAAAACACAGAATCCATCCGTTACAGAGGTTTTACATCAGCATCTGTTGTCACTACCAGGACCAGCACTGGTGCTCCCCACTTCTCAGAGTTGCCCTTTTGATTTTCAGAAGCTCAGCTGTCTATCTGTTGAAGAAACTAGCCTATGGAGGGCACATCTCAGATACAGAGCTGTATTTTGATACAAGCACATTGGATAATGTGGAAGAAGATGGCATGGGACAGTTGATCCTAGAGGAGCAAAACTGCTGGATTGCAGTTAACGGCTTAACAATCTTTGTGTATGCGGGAAGATCTTGATATTTTCTGCCAGTCTATGGATATATCTACTGTTTGCTTATTTTGTACTAACAAAAACGTAAGAAAATCTAGAAAAAATTCGTGGGTGTACAAATCTTCAACTAAGAATGAACGAGTGAATTAAAATTCATCCACATCTGTTGTTTCCAGACCAAAGTTTTGTAGTCTATGTACACAGACACCTAGTAGTACAGAGATTAATAGAATATATTTAGATATATATAGTTATTGTGTATTTTTATATATGCACAGGAAAAGAGACTTATGCATTTCATAGTTCATAATATCTTGGAAGAGTTCCATTTGCTTTGGGAGAATGGAATTTTGAAATTGTGGCTGAATTTAGTGAAAATTTTGCACTTTTTTCCCCCCAGGTTTGGGCCAGAATTTCATCTGTTATTTGTATAGATTCCCTTTGAGTTTTTTTCTATCTGATACATCTATCATAGCTGAATTACAAGACCTTTTTACTTATACTGGAGTCAGTCTCTGAATTTTAAAAGAAACTTCAAGAGAAATCTGCTTATGTTCCAATAGTATGTAAAATTTTGCTTTCCAGTATTTCACCTATGGGAATTAGTTTTAGTTCATACACTGATTGAGATTACTGTCATAGCTTTTAATACCAGGAATACAAATGACATAACTAAGACATTGCCACTTCAGATTGAGACTGTACAACGTGGTTCAACAATTGCCACCCAAACCTGTACTGACAAGTCAACATACAATAAAATGGAGACAAAAAAGTCAAGACCAAGAGAATAACAAAAAGAAAAGGGCAACATTTGGAATGTGATGCAAGGAATCCCTTTTTCACCAATTCTGCCAAAGCATGGTTAATGTAAAAATTACAGACATCACAGTGATGCATTCATATTTCTGAGGACCGAGATAATCTATTTATGTTACAGCTGTGGGGAAAAACAGTTATTAAAATTGTTGACAATTTTATTTATAGACCAAATAGGGAGTACAATTCCAACATAATAAAACTGTTACGTGTTCAGGTGTGTATATACATATGAGGGTAAGAATGACATTAATGAAGATTCATCCCCTGTCACACACCTTGGGAAATCTCATTTTCTTTGTCATCCTAAAATATATTTTTGTAAAATGGTTAAATAGAAGTTACTAACTACTGAAAGTAAAGAATTCTGACCTCCTTTAGCTTTTCCTCCTTGTAAAGTAGGGCTGTCTTATAAGAAATCGGAATAAAGTTTCTGACTTATTCAAATTGTAATTTACTCACAAGAAGAAGAGATTAATATTTCTATAGCTTTTAAGTATCTGTCTTAAATCAGTTCACTCTGTTTTTCTGGGTGGTGGTGTACATGTAATACACTGACAAACTCTCGGTCACACGCTGATGTTTCATGTAACATGTCATCTCTGGTTTTGTGTTCTTCTATGTGTATGTGTCTTTGGTTTTTAAAAGCACTGTACAGCAGAAGTGCTTTCCAGTCCTTTCTGTCTGCACCTGTATTTACTTATACTCCAAGACAGGTAATGCATCATGTCATACCCAGCAGATATGTTCTAATCTTGGAAAAGGACAGTGAGAACTACTGCAGCACCCTGCAGCTTCTTTCTAATTCACACTTCCAATTCCCGCTGGAAGCAGGGCAAGAAAGAAGTGGGGGATGAGCCTCAGTCTTGTCCTGCAGCAGAGTCTGGAGCGTATACCTACCCATAGCACAGATATAACCTGGCTGTCCTGTGTACTGTCCAAGACTGCAAATGAAAGAACATCATTCTGTGTTTCACTGCCTGGAACTAAAATCCCTTGCCAGGCAAACTATCTTGAGAGAACCAAGTTAGTACATTGGAGGGATCTGGGAAATAACAGCTAAGAGGAATAAAGTCTAGCATTTAGCAGCCTTCTTTTCTCCAGCAGAAACAGTCAGTGAAATAACTCACTGCCTGGGCTGGGATTCCTTGCAACAGGAGCTAATTATCAGAAGTGGGAAGGCTCTGGCAAATGTAGAATACTTTGTAGTAGTGGGGTGCAGTAAGGGAAAAGGTGAGGCTTGGCATTCCCTCCTGGAGATTACCCAGCTAATAGAAGACAGAAACTGTACAGTTTATGTTCCAGTACACTCAGCATTTACTTACTGTCAGTCATCTAATCTTGCCACTTCATTGTAGCAGTGGGCCCATCAATTTAGTCTGCTGACGTTACTCAGGGCAGAAGGTTCTTTAGGCCAAGATTTTCTCACCCACATACTCTGAGTCTTCTCCTGTAACTTACTGTGCGCTTCTTAAACACCAGCAAAGTTAGGGGAAAAGCAGAAGTCACCAAACAGCAAATAAAAATAGGGAGCAGAAGCAGGTCAGAAACAAAATCATTGTCAATCTCATCAACTAAACATAGGTTTAATTAAAAGTACAGAAAGCAAAAGCAGTGCCTAGTAAATTTACCCTGTAACAGAAGCCCTACAACCACCACAGGAATCAAAAATAATTTGATTTTTTTGCATATACTAGTCCTTAGTGTGTGCACTGGGAAAAGTTCACTGCCCACAAAATGATAACCTGATGTCTCTTCCATTATTGAGAATGAACACAGTATTTTTATGGCCCCCTAACCGGCACAACTGAAAGGGTTTTAGATTCATCTTACTAAAAATAAGAAGAAAACATGAAAAAGTCAGATCAGGTTCTCATTTTCATGTAGGAAATACTGTTTCTTAATTAGTCCCTTCCCTGAACATATACTACTTACATCTCTGTGAGGATATTTTATCACTTTCTTCTTCCTTTGCTTGCTCTCAATAATCAGCATTAGCAATGGTCCAATACACTTACTGCAGTGTTAAATGTATATATATATATTTATATATATGAGCTATTGTGGGCATAACGAGAATAAAAATTGTTCTGTGGTAATATCTTTTGCTTCAGGGCTGCAAGCTCTTGCTCCTACCAGTGCACTGTAACTACTGTGACTCGCTAGCCTGGCTTTTTCTCAGGCTCAGCAACGGGCAGTGTCACACAACACAGGGCCATGCTGTCTGTGCGTGACAGAAGCATTGATTTTTCTGCATTCAGTGAAGCATAAGATAAGAGTTCTCCACACTTAACCTGCCCTGTCTTCTTAATGCTAAAAGCGTAGGAAAATTCAGTAGTTCATTTGACAGAGTCTGAATTAGATGAGGCAACAGTATTCCTTCTTTAACTCACAGTGGAGAACTATGAACTGGAAAGCTTTCACTTCCTCCCAGAATGAGATATATGCCAAGCTTTTGGTTTGGAGTTCCTTAAATATATATATATATATAATATATATATATATTTTTTTCCCCCAAGCCAATTGCATTGAATTGTGGGAATTTTTGCTTTACTTCCAGACCGTTTCTAATCTGAAACAGAAAGGCTGCAGAGTGTTTTGGGGTAGTTTGATATGAAGTTGTTTTAAAATCACAGTATATTTAATCATTACCTTCTCTGCATTTTACTTTAAAACAAAGAAGAAGAAATATATTCTCATTATTACCAGAACTATATAGTGTGATAACTATAGGCCATTTCTGCTTTTGCAAAATAAATTACAGTATGTTTGCACATCTGAGGTTTTACTATAAATAATATCTGCTACATCATATATTTTTAAATTGGGGGAAAAAAACCCACTCATTTGGAAGGTCTGTGTCTTCTTCACTCTCAGTCTTGTGACATGTTGGTTTGCCGCAAGGACCAGTCAGCAGGCCCTATTTTATACCAGTTCTGTTACTGGTGACAGGACGTTTTGAACAAAACTGGAACTATTTTGAATGGAAATGCAGATTCTGCTGATTTTTTCAGGACACCTACGGTATCTTGCCTGTTCAGCAATATGTAAATGAGACCACTAAAGTGTTTTTCTAATCAGAATAAAATTAATGAATCTGGGGACAGTTCTCATGCTATCCCTGTAGAAGACAGTATGTACACAGTGATGGTTACAGTGATGAATGTTTTATTAACCTTATCAGGGCTGGTAAAGAATCACAGAAATCACAGACTGGTTTGGGTTGGAAGGGACCTTTAAGATCACCTAGTTCCACCCCCCTGCTACAGGCAGGGACACCTCCCTCTAGACCAGGTTGCTCACAGCCCCATCCAGCCTGGCCTTGAATGCTTCCAGGGAGGGGGCATCCACAGCCTCGCTGGGCAACCTGTTCCAGTGTCTCACCACCCTCACAGTAAAGAATTTCTTCTTAATATGTCTAGTCCAAATTTACCCTCTTCCAGTTTAAAACCATTTCCCCTCGTCCTGTCACTACATGCCCTCATAGAAAGTCCCTCCCCAGCTTTGCTGTAGGCCCCCTGCAGGTACTGGAAGGCCGCTATAAGGTTCCCCCGGAGCCTACAGAAGGCTGACTGCACACAAACTTGGGAAGAGATTAATGTCTAACAGTGATGATAACACTTTATTTGCACGTGAGAGATCTCTGGCCAAAATCTAAGCCATTTGGGCTATGATATTTAATTTATTCTGTACCATGCATGCATTTTTTACCAGTTTTGCTCAACTCCATTATCATCCAGATGCCCAGTTTAGAGGATCTAAATATAACATTACATAGCTATGTAAAGGGGGAACACGCAGGGAGCATGAGCATGCTCAAATCTCAGAGAGGGCTCTTGTTTCCACAGGTATTGCAGCTCCTTGATGTTTGACATAATAAGAACCAAAACAGAAATAAAAGACAGTTAAATGTTAAGAGATGAAAAAGGTAAGTTAAATATAAATACATAAAGCATGTTTTCCAGTATGTTGACCTTGCCATTAAAATAACAGTAGTGCACATTTATAGGGTACAGTACCATTTTCTGCCTCCTAAATAACAAAGGTGCATAAGCTGTAAGTAGCACTGTAGGCTCTTACAGCCCTCCTCAGCACCGATTAGGGCTGGCCGAGTAATTTTTTGATAGGAAAAAATCAGAGAATGCCAGTTTAGCAAACTCACATTTCCAAAAGGAAGACTCCTAAGGTGACTGCATTTCCAAAGAAATACAGACACAGACCTCTTGAATACCTACATGCACTCTGTTGGCTCACCTGGAGCTACTCAGAGTGCTGTGCTGTGCAGCCTGCTCAGGGTACAGGCTCCAAGCTTGCAGAGCTTCACAGTACCTTTCAAGATGATATTCAATAGAAGTTTTATTAAAGATTCATTTCTTCAAGGTGCTTTATGTTTTATCTCTCTGAAATGGTTCAAAGTTATGATTGGTATACTATAAAGGCATCCCTTAAATTGGCAAAAAATTCAAGCATTTAATGAATTTAACTTGAGACTGGAATATATTACATATAGTAATATCAGTTACGGATTAAAAAATGAAAACCTCAAGAAAAGTATGTCAACCTCATCACAATAATAAAAATAACTCAGTATTGCATACGTAAAATGTTAGGGGTAAGTACCGTAAAAACAAATTTTTTATTTTCTGTTTAGGTAATTACACTGATTTTTTTTTAAGACAGAAATGAACACATGGCTAGAGAGAAACGTGTGTGTAAGAGGCTTCATGAAATACCAGGAAGGCAGCATGCTGTGCCTTTAGGCCTGGACCTCTAAGCCTAACAGTATCTTCATTCTCACTGAATTTCTACTCAAAACAGTCTTGACATTTCTTCACACATCACTTTCCCTAGTAAATATTCCAAGAGAAATAAGCAACATGTGCTCTGAGGTGTTTTTCTAACCTCAGTGCTCTGTCTCTCCTCTAGCTTTTTAGACAATGGGAAACACTCAACTTCAAGCTGGAACTACAGCCGTGTCATTACAAATTGATATAAAGCTATGAAAAAGGACTAGCATTGTTTTTACTTGGAAATAAATTGTTGTTTCTTCACAACCAGGTACACTTTTGTTGGCTAAAACCTTAATATACAACTGTTCTAATGAACTCATCATGTTTCTCATAGAGTTTTGTCTTTCAGCCATTGTTTATAGTGTTGTTAATAAAACCATTTGATAATCATTTTACTAAATCAATGGAATGACATAAAACCCCCCAAGATCAGAAATTTCCAATCCGTTACACTGTCACAGCCGTTACGTTTGTTCACAAGGTTTAGGTGAATGCTTTTCTTGCTAATAACCTGTTAAAAAGGAACCATAAAAAAGGCTATACAAGTCCAGGTCAAAGATCTGTATCCCACAGTACTCTTCCGGAAAAGCTGGCAGCCCATAGCTTGGACAGGTACACTCTTTGCTGGGTAAGGAGCTGGCTGGAGGGCCGGGCCCAGAGAGTGGTGGTGAATGGAGTTAAATCCAGCTGGCGATGGGACACGAGTGGTGTTCCCCAGAGGTCAGTGCTGGTGCCTGTCCTCTTCAATATCTTTATTGATGACCTGGATGAGGGCATTGAGAGCACCCTCAGTAAGTTTGCAAATGACACCAAAGTGGGAGGAAGTGCCTGGGGGTAGGAACACCCCACAGAGGGACCTGGACAGGCTGGATTGCTGGGCTGAGGCCAATGGCAATGCTGCAGGCTTGGGGCAGAGTGGCTGGAAGACTGTGTGAAAGAAAGAGACCTGGAGGTATTGGTTGACCCTCATCTGAACATAAACCACCAGTGTGCTCAGGTGGGCGGAAGGCAGTGGCCAATGGCATCCCAGCTTGTATCAGAAATAGTGTTGCTAGCAGGAGCAGGAAATTGATCATCCTTCTGTACTCAGCCCTGGTGAGGCCACACCTCAAGTACTGTGTTCAGTTTTGGGCCCCTCACTGCAAGAAAAGATGTTGAGGCCCTGGAGCATGTCCAGAGAAAGACAACAAAGCTGTGAGGGGTCTGGAGCACAAGACTTAGGAGAAGCAGCTGAGGGAGCTGGTATTATTTAGTCTGGGTAAGAGGAGGCTCAGAAAAAACCGTATCACTCTCTACAACTACCTGAAAGGAGGTTGTGGTGAGGTGGGGTGTTGGCCCCTTCTCCCATGTAACTGGCAACCGGACTAGAGGGAACGGCCTCAAGTTGCACCAGTGGAGATTCAGGTTGGATGTTAGGAAATTTCTTCTCTGAAAGAGTGGTCAGGAACTGAAGTGGGCTGCCCATGGAGGTGGTGGAGTCACCATCCCCGGAGGCATTCGGTAAATGTTTAGATGTTGTACAAAGCAACAAGGGTTAGATGGGAAATATTTGTGGTAGGTGGACGGTTGGACTGGATGATCTTGGAGGTCTTTCCCAACCGTGGTTATTCCGTTATTCTGTTTAGCTCAAAGACCTTTTTCCAAAAGCAGCTAACACTGAATGCCTACAGATGAATGTAAAAGCACAGAAAGTGATACAGGGATGCCTCCTCACAGACCTTTCCACTCAGCTTCCAGGGGAGCGTAGAGGATGAGCTGCTAGTTCATCAGGCTAACAAGTAGCTGCATTGTTCTAAAAGAAAAGCCTCTTTGTGATTAAAGCTGTAAGAAACTGAGTCTAGATATCTTTCTCCTTGGCTCAGATAACCGTAACAAAGTCTTGCAAATGACTCCAACTGGATTAAGTTCCTCTTCTTCTTGACCTTTGGCCTTTTGTTCCTTCATCTCCATGCAGTCTGGCACACATCAACTGTACAGGCAAAATCACGGAAAGAAATCTGAACCAAGGAGGCAGCTCTGAAGTTATTTTCTACCACACTTCCTCCCCTCCTCCCCATGATATGCTTGCAGTGCAGTTGCTCGCACTCCTCCCTCCTGAAGGGACAGACACAAGGGACCCTTTTAAGCTATCATGGCTACTACGACAAACGTATTCTTAACTTCACTAGAAAGAAATCATGGAATCACCAAGGTTGGAAAAGACCTACAGGATCATCGAGTCCAACTGTCCACCTATCACCAATAGTTCTCACTAGACCATGTCTCTCAACACAATGTCCAAATGTTCCTTGAACACCTGCAGGGATGGTGACTCCACCACCTCCCTGAGCAGCCCATTCCAGCGCCTGACCACTCTTTCAGAAAAGCAGTATTTCCTTATGTCCAGCCTGATTCTCCCCTGGCGCAACTTGAGGCCATTCCCTCTAGTCCTAAATGAATCTTTGCTAATAAGAAAAGACTAATACTCTGAGTCTCCAGCTTGCAAAAGTGGCTGTGCTACTGCCTCACTGATGCCCATCCATGACCCCGTCCAGAAGGCAAACACTGCTTCACCAGCCTGGCCCTCAGCAAGTGCTCTGCAGTGCAGCTCTTTCCTATGGAGTTGTCATTTCATGCGCTTTACTTCTTCTCTGCTTGAAATAATCAAAGATTTTATTTGTTATGACAGTGCTGCTGAGCAGATATGGCCAACCTTAACTTTTTTTTTTTTGTCTCAAAATACAAAAACAGCAAAGTAAGTTTGAAATCTGTCAACTCTTTACCTCAGAATTTTTTTGGGGGAGCAGGGAGGGTGTGGAAGGTGAGAAACAGCCAAAAAAAGAAAAAAAAAAAGAAAACCACCCATCCCCCCAAAAAACCAGAAAAACAGGTTAATGGAAACCAAGCAAAATCATTACTCTTCATTCTCTTACCTGCACATTTTTCATGCAGAAATCACATGTGAATTCCTCAGCGACCTTCAGTGTCTTTGGAAAAAATTGTTTATGAGCATTAGAATTCAGGCTTTATTGCTTTTTATTTAACTCCTGACACAATCTAAGGAAAAATATTGTTTCAGTGTTAGAGCAATAATACAGCAAAGACCTTCACAGAGGAAAATAGTGTACACAGCAAGGAAGGCACTACATCCAGATCTCAGTGTCTTGTTTAAGAGTTTTGTTTTCATGATGGTCTAATGAAAAAAATCTCCAATAATCTTTAATGCAGCTAAAAATTAATCTAATAATCCCTTCAAAACTTGGTCAGGGGATGAGGCATCAGAAGCCAACAGAAGTACCTAAGTATAATAGGGAACAAGGCTATGACTCTTCCCTCTTGTGGTCCAACTAAGTACATCTATTGTATTCCCCAGAGATGTTCTGACTTCAAGACTACCTCACTATAGTATTTTTATTTTCTTTACTCTAACAAAGTTTTGCCTAAAGTTCCCATCTAACCTAAATCTCCTTTGCAATCTACGTCATGTCTTTTCCATACCTGCTTATTCTCTGGTTATTTTTTGCAGCCTTTTCTTTATTTAAATGTGTCCTTGTTAGCCTTCTCAGCCTGCTCTGCAGGTCAAGCTTTGGACATTTCAAGTTACCCATTTCAGTTTTCCCAATAAAGCAGAAAAGCAAAGATTGTTTCATCATCTAGCCAACATTCCCATCCCACTGGCACACTAACTAGTGCAGACGTTTTGAGATGTGTTAGCATTTTTTCATAGCTACAAGCTATGGAAGATAGCAATTGATTTTATTTAATTGCATTTTGCCCTCAATTTAAGAATTTGCTTTGAATCCAGCCTTTCAGCTTGCTCTGAGTTTCTATCAGCTTTTTCACCAGTTAGGCACAAAATATATACTTTACAAAAACACAAGCGGCAAACGCATCCCCCAAGTTTAACAATCTTTGAATAATTTTACTGCTGTGTTTCATAAGCTTGCTTAGGAAAACATTTCAGAAACGTTAGAAACTTTGCTAATGATTACAGGGCATGTTGCATTCAGTTCTTTATTTACACCGTACCTTAAAAGGCATTTGGATTGATCTAACATGACAAGTCATCTTTGCTGCTGTTCACCTATTTATTTTTCAAGTCCATGTTGCTAGTTATGGGGATTTTCTAACATTTGATATTAAGCTGCTGCCTTGTGAAAGGCAGCACTACTTGAAACACTATTTGAAAGATCAGGAAAGAAAAACCCAAATATTGCTCATCGTTCATTTTTCAACAGTAAACACAAATGGCTCCGAGGATGTTTCATCACCTTCTTTAAGCGCTTCATGATGAATTCCTTATCTGGCTGATTTGAAACCTTTATCTTCTTTCAACATGCTACTCATTACAAAGATCTCGTGATAACCAAGCATACCTTCAGAAAAAGCAAGACCAGAGGACAGCGTTTTAAGTGAGACATATTGCCATCTATGAGGGATACAAGCAAAACTATATGACACTCATCATTAGGTTCATAATTAAAAAAAATAAACAGTTAAGGTCTGAACAGGTTTTAGTCAGCAATTCTCAGTCTACGTAAATCTCTTTGGTGAGGAGGGGAGGAGATTTAGAAAGGGGAAAGATAAAGCCTGAAAGCACAGGAATCCTTCATTCCACGTTCAGACAGTTCCTTCCCCTACCCAACACAACACATCAAGGAAAAGATCATTAAAAGCCAACAAAAGAAACTAGTGATTTAAAAAAAAAAAAAACTTGAAATTCTTCTAGTAGTCAGCATGCACAGGACAGGACTTTTTGTTGTTGTCGCTGCTGCTTTTGTTTTAAATTAAATTTAAACCTTAGTGAAAGTTTTGACAGATTGAAATGTTGCCTGGCACAAAACACAAGGACTTTCTGCAAATGAACTTGCTTCACCAGTCACATCTACTCCAGTTCTTGGTAGATTGTCTTCAGGTTCCATATTAACTTTCTTAGATGTTTGAAATACTATAATTTTTCTTAAGTTCTCATTATTTGATTTGTCATTATTTATTTTTTTCCCCTCCCTTAAGATACAAAAGCAGTGGATGATTTTCAGCACAGCCTCAGCTGACTCTTTTTCAGGATGCATAGAGCAGGCATTATTTTGAAATACAAGACAGCTAGGATAAGTATTTGAAGGTTTAAGATGCAAAGGACTACGATGCTCACCTACCATGAAGGGATATTAATTGTATTTAGAAAACAGGCTACATTACCGTATTCCTCTCAATAAGTCATTCACTAAAGAGAATACAATCCCAGCAGTGGTCTCATTCTGTATTTGTTCTCTCTGCATTCTTCCCAGAACATCAGGAAAACTGCTATTAGTTCTTGTTCTTTTATGCTCCTGAGGCTTCTGTTTGGCAAGGCAGGCAGAGCTCACCTCTGCTGCACAGTATCCATGTTGTTTCTACATCGTATTAATGAATTCTTCCACTTCCGTATTCTTACTTACATATAAGAAACAAAATATATTAAGTTTGAATAATAATCTTTATTTCTTTATTAGTTTATTTGTAAAAGGTACATTGTAATCCTGAGCTACTGCTTTATACATTTAGCATCATACAAAGACAGGTCATTTACAGTTTGATCATTTACATTTATTGTGCTCCAAAATCCTTATCTGAATATCATTTTGTCCTAGAAGGAACATAGATAATTTAAATTACATGTATCCCTGAAACATCCACATTAATTTACCCATCCAACCCCATTATCTAAATCACTACAGTCTAAATCACTCAGGACATTCCTTCTGAATTTAGCAAAAACTTGTTTAAAACTATAAAGATGGGCAGTGCAAGAACTGGTCCCCTCAATCCGTTGTGAATACATCATTAGAAAAAGCTTTCTGTTTCCGTATTCTCTTATTACATCAGTGCTCAGTTGACTAGATGTACTCCAATGGAATGATCCAAGTTTACCCATTTTCTTACTACAGCAGTTAATATGAATTTACACGTGAATATACAGTGTCTCCCTTTGCAATGACCAGTGCTCAACTTTCCCAAACAGGAAAAATCTGACACGATCAAAGGAAAGTATGAGGCAACCCATCACCACCTTATAGTCACCTACATGACACTGAAGTATTTCTAAACAAGTTGTATGAAATGCTTCCCTTAGACCCTGTAAAGGAACTTGCACAAATAACCAGAGTTAAGTTCCATAATCCGAGCATGGCTTTTAGAATTTGCCAGTTAAAAACAAAACAAAAAACACCCGAGTCCCAGGATCCATGAGAAGAAAGCATTTACCCTAACCAAAATCCAATCCTGACTAAGTGGAAATTTATTTAAACTACCAAAATAGCATCTCTTTACCTGAAAATCTCAAAGCATACAGTGTTTACAAATGTCTCTATCAACAGTGTCAGTCTTTTGAAGTACACTTGTAACTTTCGTTTCCCCAGTAAGGTCGCTATGATCTTAGGCAAAAGATACAGTAAGCAGTTCAAGCAAAACGCTTATTGCTTAGGTTTTAAAGCAAGCCACTTTTAACATAATTTTAGTTAAAACGTTAAGTACAAATGTGAAGCTACTGTAGAAACACTTATAAACACTCTTGCTTTTGAATTCTTACTGATCATCTAGAAAAATGGCAAACAAATTTTAACGTAACAAAGGAAATGTAAAACTTAATACTGTCCGTTGAAATAAAATTCAACACCTATAAAGACAGAGTTATGAACATGTAAACACAGCTTTAGTATTCAGAGCTAGGGAATCTAGCAGCAAAACAAACTATTTGCATATTATGTAGTGCAATGAACATTTGTTCTTAGAGACCTCCAGTCTTAGAACTACTTTGAACAGAATGGAATCCTTACAGGAAAGGTTTTAAAAGTGTCCAAGATGTAATATCCAGAATTAATAGATGCTCATCTGCTATAATCTAACAATTTCTCTATGCAAAACTGTGCTCTGGATAACTGACTTTTATAGCTCCCCAGTAGCAGGCTCGAATGAGGCAGATTAAACCTAAGAGATAAGCGATAGCCCAAGAAACATAGGTTGCATGAAATCGCCTGGCAAAATCTTGTGTACCAACCTAAAAAAAAGAAAAGAAGTGTCAAACATAGCAATGTCTGCTCTTCAAGGCTGATAAGAAGCTGCTTTAAAGTATTTCAGCACATTTTTCACTCTGGTAACGATCAACCAAATGTTTTATTAGCTCAATTCTACACAGCCTTAAGACTGGAGCACAACCATAATCGTAGGAAGGACATCAGGTGGTCTTCAGTCCAACTTTTTGATCAAAGCAGGGTCATCTCTCAGACCAGAGCAAATCACTCAGCATTTTAATTTAGTTGAGTTCTGAAAACCTCCAAGGATGTAGACTGCACAAACTTCTCAGGCATACCACGTAATTCAACATTTTCATCATTTTCAAATTCAGGAAAAATTTAAGAAGTTATAATCTCTTATTTCTGGTTCTCCCTGTTTTTGTTTTGAAGGATTTTCCAATTTTTCCAATCTTATTTAAGCTCACACACACAAATGATTGGGATTGTAACACAAGTTATTGTGAGAATCACACGAATTCTATTGCTATTTCCAAATATATACTTTTGTGATTCTGGGGTATAACGTTGGCTCCAATGATCACTACTAGATACTTCCGTGTAAAGCCCACCAGATAGTTTTCTGAATAATACAATAGCGATGTGAGTCTCAGTTTATAAATAGCTTCTTATTTGGTTTTACTCCTTAGAAACATGTATACTCCCTTATAATTTGTATGAGTACCAGAACTTTTGAATCCCATTCCCCTCCACTGCAGTGAGGCTTACACTCCTGGCTATACAACAATAAGTAATTTTAGAAACCTGGAAGTTTTGAGAGCCATAGCAAGAGCAAGATGTCCCAGTATTTCTAAAATAAAACCATTTTTCATAGAACGATAAAAATCAAATATAACATCAGGAAATTGAGAATCTCACAGTGTCAGAAGATCTTTTAGAAACATTTCATTTTTCTAGCTAACTCAGATGATTATGCCAGTATTTTTAAGAGTTGACAAAAAAACACAAATTTAAGAGATTTTGCTCAAATGCTGTGGAGAAAGAGCTGGTCAACCAAGGGAGCTCCTTTGTACATGCACAGCCCTGAACACTGTTGTAAGTACAAAATAGCCCATCACTCACAGTTAATCCAACTCCAATGAAGATGCAAATCATTCCAATTGTAATATATGCACAGCAACGTCTCCGAGGCAATGCACTTCCAACAGAAGAACTGTGAGAAAATAAATGGTACTTTGAATTCAAAGGAGAGAATCACACAAAAAGCAGCTGGTGTGTCATAACTATGAACAAAAAATAGCAATACATATACACCACCGTGAGTTTATGAAACTGAAGGGAAAGCCTACAGTAACGCTAAAGAGTGAAAGACAAGAGTCCACATCTGTTTAAAGGGGCACAGTAGGCAGGCATGAACACACAGACACACAAAAAAAGGAATAACCTAGCATCTCAAAATGCCCACAACAAAGAGAAGAGTAACACCTGTGGCTTAGTTGTTTCTATATCCTATATCCACAGTGGACCCAGATAAATATCTTGAGTAGCCTTTGGATTACAAAACACAGTTCGCTTTGAAGCTTCAGTGTACGTTGTAAGACTCCCTTTAGTCTTTTAATACATCAATACATGTCTTTAATATATTTGCTGCATTTAAGTAACTGAAAATCACTTCTACTGCCCCTAAACACCTTAACAGTAACAACATGCACAGCTTATTTAGTGGAATGGTTCACCCAGTATTGTCAGTTGGCTAAGCACTATCCCATTTCTTGAAGTGGGAAAGCAAAAACAAAAACTGAAATTCTTAGACATTTGAGTCAGTTTTACTAACTGTAGAAACGCATCAATTTTTTTGCTTTCCAATTTTCTTTCAGAGCTCTACTGCAAGCCAAATTAGCTGCACAGATCACTGCTGGCAAGCAAAGTAAGTAAATCCCTTGAAAGTTCTGTCACTCATCATCTAGACTACAAACTCCTAGACAGACAGCTTTGTCTCTGCCTACCGCATTACACAAACTATTAAAGTGCTTCAGCAAAAAGGAACATAAAATGCTAACAGAACGTTACATTATTCACTACAGGTTAGAACATTCTGGCTGGAAGCTCAGAATTATTTGGCAAGTATATTTCAAGCCAAGAAATTCCAGTCACATATTGTTATGCTAATGAGGAACATTGTTTGATTCTATTGAACAGAGAACTAAGAGGACCAGAGTGGTAGATGTTATTTATAAATCTATCTTAGAGGTGGTTCTGAAGCATCCTGCAGCACGCTATCATCATTACAGTACTCCTCCCACACCAGGAGATCAGCATGCTTTTGGAAACTCTTATAGCATGTTCAAAGCTAGAAGAGAAAGTAATTTTCATCTCATGATAGTTCAACATCTTTGAGATAACCATACAACAGAAGAAAGCACTCCTGAACGGAAGTAGCGCATCCATCATATGACTGACCAAAATTCTGGCTCCAGCTGCTTGCCACATAGTAAGGCCTCATATGCTTTGCATGTGACTAAAATTCTTTAAGCATTCATCTTGGAAGCCTTCAAATAGATTGGCTTAAGCAGCTTTACTCCAGCATTATTTCTTTACAAGGAATTTCTAAAAAGCTCCATGAAAAAAAAGTAGTCCTCAAGCAAGCATGCACAAACTGAGCTCCATCTCGCAAGTCAAGGGCTAAACACAGCGGCCATTACCCAGTGATGAGGATTTCCAATTGGGCAAACAGCGGTATCCTGTCACCCAGAGACAAATCTTAACTAACACACAAAGGTGAATACATGCACACATACACAGAAAAAAAACACCAAAAAAAACCATTCCCCCCCAAACTCCTTAATTAAGTCTACAGCCACTCTAGAGGAACAGTGAGTTGTCTGATTCCAAGTTACCTGAGGAAAACATTGTGTAAATTGGGAAAGCATGAAGACAGACTCCAAATGCCAACACCCCAGAAGATACATCAACGAGCACTGAGCTTGACCTTCGGTTTCTTCCTCTTGCAAAAAATTTCCCAGCTTTATGCTAAGAAAGTTAATTCTAGCATGGACCTAGATACCTTAAAATGAGCTCTAACTAGCTGTCAAGCTCGTAGAAGCATCATGTTTAATACACCTGAAATACGCGTGATATTTACTGCAATGCATATTTCACAGAGTAAGTTCATTTTGGAAAAGAAATCTTTACTTTCAGAGCTGTCTGACTTATGATCTTGTTTTTGTATTCATAATAGTGAAGGTGCCATCTTTATTTTCCATCTGTATTTCTCTCAAGCTGTGTCTCCTCCTTCCCATTAAGGAAGGCTGGGGGAGAAATCATCTCCTCAAATGCTGCTTAAAAAAAAAAGAAGTCTTCATTTAATTTTATCTGCCTTTTCCTTTCTACAGAAAGCAAAGCTGAAATAAAAGCATTAAGTTTCCATGATCACATAGCAGCCCCAGGTATATTTAGCAATTGCAACAGATCAGATTTTATTTTTTATTTTCTCAGTGATACTGGTCACTGGGCTACTCAAATAGTGATTCGGGCCTTCTACTCACCCCAAATCACAGACAGTCCCCCCTCTAATTTTAATCAAGAAAGCTGAAACCATATCCCCAAACCTATATACTGCACTAGGTTTGACAATTTCATTCAGAAGTACTGGAACTGGGGTCAAAAGAACATTGTACAGTAGCAGAAGCAGCTGTTTCTGTTGTGTGACTAATGAGGGTAAAGTCACTACAAAGCCATCCAGAAGGCAGTAAGCAGTCCATCCTTTTTCTGAGTTACTACTAAGGAAGCAAAGGCAGCTGCAGACCTTTAAGCAGTGGCAGCAGATACAAGACACACCAAAGCCAATTCAGCATCAGGTGCTAATAAAGGGAAACCACAAGGGACAGAGGCTGTTAAAGGAGTGGCACAGGAAAGAATGCAGGGCCTGTCTTATGCTCCAAATAATAGGAATTATTACTATGGTTTTAGATGTGCTTTTAGCAGCTTTTTAAGAAGAAAAATCAAAATCCAGTGGTTTGAAGATGAAAAGTACTGCTGAAATTAGAGGCCAAAGAAATGCCAGAGTTCCAGCATCTCCTTTTCTTAAAGGGTCTGCAGGCTTTATTGGGCAGAAATTTTAAGTTCATTAGGGTTCATCATTTTTGGGGAGGAAAGACAGGATGACAGATTGACAAACAATTTTGTATTTTGAATCACACAAGAATGCTAGAACAGTGAAAGAAACAGTTTTATTCATGTTCTCAGATCATCCTCAATACTACAGAGTAAAAGCACATTGCAACAGTTTCCTTATTAACTGCATTTGTTGTCCTACCTCTGAGACACAACCATTTCACCTTCTCTGAACTATCTTTCGTTATTGACTTCCTTGTATAATAAATCTTGAGCTCCCCTGTAGTTTTACAAGGCATTCCTGGTGTTAAAATCTAGTTTGCATCAACCAGGTAGCTGCTCTTAAACAAGCCATTTGCAAAGATTCACTGCACTTCTAAAGTCTGCGGTAAAAAAGTCATACAAACTATTTGAGAATTTGAGTTTCAGCATTCTTGACAAAGCTGCTGCAGTGATTTGAAGTACCTTTTGCCTCAGTCTACACTATCCTTTAAGCGACTATCATCAACAGATTCAATAGGAGTGAGCATTTTTGCATCTGACTGGTCAGCTGCTAATGAAGAAAGCTTTTCACTAGTTGGCCAAAATACAGCATCTCACATTCCCTTCTGACTACTTGGCTACAGATACAGTGACCACTGACAAAGGGCTGATAGAAAAACAGGTCATGGCAGTTGTTTATTCCATTCCCACGACTTTACAAGTTCTGCCTCACCTATGTTGTGCTCTACATCCATTCACTAGAAAGGTTTATGCTGGTGAAGTGCAGAACTCCTGTGCATTACATCTCAAAGGCAAGAAGACACCAAGCAACTCATGCGAAGTTAAGTTATCATATTTCATAATTTGAATCCTCAGCCCAGGGGCAGAAAATGGCTATTTGTTAAAAACGTTCTGTATTCTGCAACTCAGTTGCTACTTAAGCTGTAACTTTCACAGGTCGCACTCCATTTTTATTACATAAAGATAACATGCTTTGCGCTTTGAAGACAGAATGGGAAAAGAGCTTTCTCTCCAGCAATTTTTTAAAATACAAGCAACATAAATCAACAAAAGACAGAACAAAAGATAACATGGTAGAGCTTCTGGGCTAATGCTGTTGGGAAGTTTTCATCATTGTATCCCACCCCATCCATAGGGGAAACAGCACATCTTTCCTTACTTAAGGACAGTCAAGAAAGAAGGATGACGTGAGGTCAGCTATCGACGGTTAAGTGATAAAAATATCAAACATTAACTGCAACTAGTTTAAAAACAAACAAACCCCACGCAACACTAACTCATCCCATCAGCACCCCAAAGGAAAAAAACTGAATGCAATTGCAGGCAGTAAAAACAACCAAAAAATCCATGCAAAGCAACAACTCCTCAAGATCCTGATATTATCTGACCTAAGTAAACTAGCATATATCCACCACTCCATACCCAACTGTTTGCAGACCTGAGGACAGACGCACCACTAGGCTGGCTTCTCTATCAAAAACTCAGGCAAAAGGTTCCTGGCACTTCTGAAGGCCAAGATATGCCAACAGCTGAAGTACATTTATTCTAAGCCCTCTAATTCCTAAGGGACCTGTTAGTTTTCCCGTAACATGCAGTACAGCTGTGGTTCTCTGTTCCCAGTAGTAAAAGCATATACTCCTTTAACTGGAAGTCGTGCTTGCCTACCAAACGAAGGCAAATTTGTTCTACCAATTTATTTACACATAAAAATACTGTTTCAGAAACTTAAAGTCTTATTTCACACCCTGTGATTGACGTTCCATCCAAACTTGAAGTACGTTGGTACCATTACACTGAAATAATGCAAACTTAAAAGTAAGTAAATCTACTCTCAGCTAAAAACAGCAAAACAAATCCTCACAAAAAGATAATTCCAACCAAAAAACAAACTAACCTCAAGCATCTTTCAGCTCTCACGTCCTAATTTTCCCTGCAACAAGGAATACTGAAGTAACAGCAAATAAGAAGACAAGTTAACACTATTAAACAAGTTAATGCACTTGCTTAACACAAATTAGTTGAGTTTATGAAATCAGCAAAACCTCTTTCAAATTAAGACAAACTTATTTCCTTTCTTCTACTCACAATAAGACAATTCAAGTTCTACATTTAAACGTTACCTCATTGACTGTACAAAGAAGTAAAATTTCAATGCCATAAGAAGTAGTCCTAGCTGCTGTTAATTTTAGTAACCCATTTCTGTCTGTTGCTAGCAGCTTATTTGTGACCCTTGACAACTTCATCTGAGCATTTTAATACATGAAATTTGGATTTGTCGAAGTTACTGAATTGTACATATAGTGCAAAACTCACACACACACCACATGCTCTTTAGCCTTGACATTCAGAGGAAAGGCAAAAATAATCAGCATGGCAAACAGATTTTACTCCAGATAACTTTTACGGAAGAAACAGAGAACTTAAATTTAAAAGTTAGTTTATACAGTCTTGCTTTCAGAAAACTTACATTTTTTTGCAGTGTGGGCATTTTGCTAGTGTGTTAAACCTCAGTTCCATCCACTGTAAAGAGAACAAAATAAAAAAGGTTGAAAAACTGGCCTGAGAAAATGTTTGTTGTACTTGATGCTAAATGTCACCATGAAAACATTTTGCTTCTCAGGCTTTCTTTGACTTGTTTCTTGCTTTCTTCCGTAAACGGGATGCCCTTTTGACAGTGGCAACACAGGATTAGGATTGCCATGTGAAAATTTCCCATGACTTGTCTTAGTATTACGAGATTTGTTTGACGTAATATGGTTTCATCCACAGATGCAGTATGGGCAACATGATAATATTAATACTGTTTTTTTCCCCGCTTACTTCCAAGACTACAAATGTACCCTAATGAAAGTAAATGCTTTCTTTGGCATAAGTTTAGATAGATGAATTTTCCCATCTTTCCCCAACCCTTGCATCACTTGTGAAGATTGAGTTGAGCATTCAAAGAAAGATTAATTAAAGAATAAAGACATTTTCTAAAATGTAAGTTTTATATACATAAAATAGAGAATATTATGTAGCATTTTAAGAATATATAAAAATCATGCATAGTACAGTCACAAACTTCCACAGACTAAAAACTACCTGGGAAACAGCCTCATTAGAAGTAATGCCTGACGCTGCCTCCAAAGGATACAGCCGTGTACCTTGTTAAAAACAGCAGGTTTGTTGTTGTTTTGTTGGTCTTGGGTTTGTTTGGTTTTTTTTTAAACACAGCATTCTGTGATAGTACAAAACATTTCAAAGATGTTTGCCTTGAACATGGGGATTAGACAACAGATCTTCACCCTGAAGGAGTTATACTGTAATTGTTGCTTTTCTCTGCTGCCTTTCTCACCTGGAAGAAGCCACCAGTTTCCTTGTTAAACACATTCTCCTCTCTCCTCTTAATTTATGCATGAGTCACACAGCAAATAACTAGCATGGGTAGAAGCTATACTACAAGACCCTAATGCCTCCATTCTGATCCTCATTATCTCTGTGAGAAATCAGGATTTGTTCAGTAGGCTGACTCCTAACTGCTACACACACAAATCAAAATCAGGGCCCCGACTTGCATGGAATACAGGGCCTAGCTATATCACAGCACCATTTAAACAGTGAAAATGAATTTACAAATTTCTGTGCAAGCAAACAGAAGTGGCTTATAATGCTTAGCTAGTACTAGTAGGTTTTGTTGTGAGCAAGGGTCTGACTTGTAGTATTTACAGTGTATTTTTCCTACTTCCATCCCTCAGTTTTATTTACTTATAATGGAGATAATCATCCACCAAAAAAAACCTCAACCTTATTTGTTTGCCCTTCCTCCTGAAGAATCCAAGTTACACAGTTGCTTTCTCAATTTATTTGTTTACAAGAACTCAGCCAAGCAGATGCAACAGTTTGAAGTCTAAAATGAAATCTTCTGTAATACTTCCTTGACCTGATCAGTGTGTGTTATGAGCCTTAATGCTATTTCCACATTTCTGCCAGAGGAGTCAGTTCACTATTTGCATGCACCCATGCCAAAAACTACTTTATTTCCGTTGGTTGTATGCAGTAAGTGTGAGATAAGGCTCATCTGTCAGTGCCAGAGATGGAGACAGGCCTCTTCGGAGATGTTCTTTCAGCTACTTACACTGCAATTCCAGAAATAGAACCAAGTCTAAATCCAGGACTTACAATTTATGTATCTGTAATTCAACATCACTGGTTTTACCCCAGGATAAGTAACTCCATTTCCAAAGTTACTTATTAAAGATTCCTGATTAATTATTAAAACCATAGAAAAATCATTAATAACTATAGTCATTAACGGATACAAACTCAAACACATTTGAGTATCAAATTTGGATGGAAATAATGAAAGCACTGATGATCTGTTTTCATTACAACCACCTGATGCTGTTTCATGTTCTTAATAAAATTTCAAGTTAGTTACATGAGAATTAACCTTCCATAAACATTACGAAACAATTCCACAATAAAAAACAGATTTTAACACAAAATTCCACGTATACAAAACTGTCTTTTCCATTCCTCACATGAAGCAACACAAACAATAACTCAAATCACCAATTTGAAAGTTCAGAGTTACAGAAAGTTCTTATTTGTTCCAACTAGAGACAAAATGAGACACCAGTCAGGGGAATTACCAGAAGAATATCACAAACCTTCTACCTTCTGAACTTAGAACAGTTCTCAGGACATTCTGCACAAGACAGAGCGAGCGTGTTCCTCTGACTTACACAGCTATGTACAGCTGCTTCTGTCAAAAACACCCCATTCCCACCCCAAGTCTTTTGGGAAAGCAAGACACTTCCACAAATATAAATTCTTTAGTAAACTAAGAAATGTTTTAAGTTTGTTGTTGTTGTTTAAATTATTTTAAAAATACTTCTATATTTGATCAGCTTTACCAAATAAAACTGACAGAGCCCAAGGGACAAAGCACAGTTCTTAGCTTCCAGCCCATGCCTTCCATAGTTGGCTCCTGGCTCTTCAACCTTGAAGGTCTCTGAAAGCAGGCCAGAGGACTGGGGGGGGCGGGTCCTGCCCACCATCATGTCACAGAATCATGAAATCACACGGGTTGGAAAGAACCTCTGGAGATCATCGAGTCTGACCCCCCACGTTAAGCAGGATCCCTACAGGAGGTGACAGAGGAAAGCATCCAGGTGGGTTTTGAATATCTCCAGAAAAAGAGACCAGCCTCCCCAAGCAGTCCGTTCCAGTCCTCTGTCACCCTCACCAGAAAGAATTTCCTCCACAAATTTGTGTGGAACTTTCTATGTTCATGTTTTTTGCCATTACTCCTTGTCCTGTTACTGCACACCATTGAAAAGAGCCTGGCCTCATCCAATTGCCTCCCACACTTTAGATATTTATAAGCATTGATCAGATCCCCTATCAGTCTTCTCCAGGCTAACAGCCCCAGGTCTCTCAGCCTTTCTTCACACAGGAGATGTTCCAAGCCTTTAATCACCTTTGTGGCCCTCCACTAGGCTCGCTTCAGTAGCTCCCTGTCTTTCTTGACCTGAGGAGCCCAGAACTGGAGACGTGTGGCATAAGATGTGGCCTAATTTCCAAAGGCAACTCAGCCTGATCCGTCAGACACAAACCAGCAGCAGCAAAGTCTCTAGCAGAGGGGTGCAGGAATGGCTTACTGCCAGCATGATTTTTAACTCAGCCAACAGCCCAAGTCCAGAAGCTCTCAAGCAAGGCCCAAAACAAGATAAGACTTCTTTAGCAGGATGGTTAAACTATTGTCCTGCCCTCTATTTCAATTTTATCACTTTTTCTCATCTGTCCAAATTTCAAATCTAGCAGAAACAGTGGAAATCCTAACACAGAAATGGCTCCTACTATGTTATCCAAGGGGAAAAAAAATTAAGAAAATCTGATGAACAAAACACAAGTAACTACAGCAGTTCAGCTATAGTAACACTCATTAAGTTACCTTCCCAGCTGAGAAACTCAGGGGTGCTGCATAGTGGCAAGCATGCTTTTAAGAAGTTAAAAGGATCACCTGACACATGTGGGTGTAATCACGGCCCATAATTACACTTTCATATGGCAAAAATAAACTCTTTGAAAAGAGGTAAGTTGAAACTCTTAGAAGAAAACACAGAACATGCAACTGACCATTTGACTTCTTTACCCCAGGCATTCTAGCTTTGCCTTTATTTTTTGGCTGTCTAACTGCCCAGAGAAGCAAAGGTGATACCTTACTGAGATGCAGCTAGCATTAGGTGTTTGCTTTACAATGTGGAGATACCAAAGTGCAGAAACACCGCCACAGAACTCCAGTTTCCAGACCAGCTAAAGCACAGCTACAATTTTTTGCTTGGGGTTGGGAATGAGCACAGAACCATTTCCTGAGTTTTCCTAACTAAAAAAATGAATGTGCGGAACCTTAGTAACAGAAAAAGATAAGAGCAAAGAGCGCTAGGACAGCTACATAAAGCAAGAGAAAGGTTCCATTTCTTGATAACTCATCATTAAGAGAATATAAATTATACATTTCTAATGATTTTGAGGTTTTCTTTTAAATGGACTGTGCAAATCAGTCTTCCTGGCAGATACAAAGTTCTGAATGATGCTGTTCACTAAAGCAACTGTCAGACATGAAGTCACATGCATCAAGTCTGAATTAGAAATCTGAGCTTTTAAATGCATAATCTAGTCGTTATGGGCAAAACTAGCCTTTTGTATATTTTCCTCCCAATGTTTTCATATCTTTTCACAGCAGAATTTCATCTAAAGTTCAGAGTGTACACTACAGAATTAACTTGGCTTGCATTTAAAGAAAAAAAACAGGGTACTAATAAATGCTGATGAGAGTACTCCAAGTTAGGCCAACAATTTAGTAATAAGTCTTATTTCATAACATTGACTCTCCCTAACAATAATTAAAAAAAATTATTAAATTATGTAGTAGAGATTTCTTTTCTGTTAAGAAAACAAAACTTAGTAATGTTAACTCCTCTACAGCATTACCTTCGCCTGTAGAGTTTTAAAACAGCAGTGCTAGACTACCTAACTGCGTTACAAAAGTAAATCATGGCTCTGTATCAGACTACAAGGTACCTAAGTTTGTTAACACTCTACTGTGCTAAAGAAGTGACTAGAAGAAAAGGCATCCTTCAATGAAATACCCCTAGTTTAAAATACATACTTGAGATAGCTTTTTTCTTCCATAGATCCAGTCACTTTGTTAGTAACATTCTTTTATACTGCATAAGACATTCTTACTAATTAAGCTCACATACAGACCTGCATTAAAAAAAAAAAAAAAACAGAAAACCACTCCAGCTATCTCCAGTTACAGACTACTGTTATTCAGCAGGGTTTATGATAGTAGTGAAAACATGTTTTTTAATACATAGGCAGAATTAACAGAAATAATTTCTCAAGCATCTAATGGTTTCTCAGATGCTCCATCATTTGCAGATTTACATTCAAATCCTCAGCTCTCCTTTAAAAACAGAAATTGGCAAAGATATCTTGCTCCCTCTATTCTTCATCTACCATAGTAGTTAAGCCATTATTATACACATATTTGATCGAAATCAGGGAACAAGTTTATTCCATAGCAGATCCCATCACAAGCAAATGTTTCTCTCACTGCAGATAACAACCCACACAATGCACCATCTTCTGAGCTTCCTTTTTCCTTTCCTGAAATGCATTTGAGGATTCTCTGGATCTTACAGTCCTTTGTTTCAAAAACATAACACTCCGGTGATTATATAGGTCATCCAGCTTTATCACTGATCTTAGCCATTTGCCATAATTAAGAAACTTAGCACCGCTGGATAATAAAGCTAAAGCTTACTTACAGCAGAGGCTGTTTTCAAATCAAAATTCAAGTATACCAGACCCTTATTCATATTAAAAAAAAAAAAAAGATGCCTTGGCAGCAAAAGATTATTTAGCATCCTTTCATCAAGTGGGAGAAACTTTCAGCCTCAGATATAAACCAATCTCCAGATCTTTATCATCAGACTGTCAGTTGTTAAGTGCTAAAATGATCAGTATTCAGGGTCCCATGCAGCAACAGCAGAAACTATGCCATCTTAGCCACTGCAGAAGGCAGCCATCATTGCAAGTCCAAACAGAACACAGATGTGTAACTTCGTTTTCCAGCTCTGTTCACTCTCATCTAAGCAGTAACTGTGGCTTTGGGTTTCATTCATGCATGCAGAAAAAGACCAATAAACATTTTATTCAAGTGCATGTAGAAACATCCAAATACATCCATAGCGATATGAACACAGAAGCTTTACTTCCCCCAAGATGCCACAGAGTGAGGCAACATGCTCTTAGAAACACAATAGTCTGACCAACAGCACATTTTGGTGAGAAGGAGAATATGGTGCTTTACTTACAAGGAAAGTATTTCCACAGTGCCCACACACCACTCTAGTTCCATCTGGTTGAACTGGCAAGGCAGGTTGAGCTGGCTGCTCTTCTGGGATCAGCATTACTGGACCAAGAGTAATGATGCGTCTACTGTATTAAGAACATTAGATGTATACGTAATTAAGCTCGCAAAAGGGTGATGCACTGAAGCAATTAGTTCAGTCAGTCACTACCAAAAACATTACCCCTTCTAACTATAATCTTTTTTTTTTTTTTAAAACAGGTGATTCACATAAATTTAGACTTTTTCTAAAGTGCTGCCCCTCTCAATTATGAAAACATCTGGGATGCAAGCCAGAACCCTGTAGAGATCAAAGACTTGCTATCATATGGTAGAAACACTCCTCAGGAAAAAGAAATCTTAATAACTGGGCTGAGCAAGCCTGTGAATTGGAATCTACATGCCTACATGAAACACGCTGAAAGAATCTCTACTCTTTCATAATCTGATTCTTCTTTCCAAGACAGATTCTGCTTCTTCCCACACTACCAAAAAACAAGTCAACATAAGCAGCATCTCAGCATTTTTGTAGTAAAAATACTATTCAAATGGAGAGAATCAGAGGAAATCACCCTAATCTGACCAAACACCATCTATTTACTTAAAGTTAGTATTTGCTTTTATGTTCAGTGTATTTCCAATTTAATTATACAATATGTCCATCCAAATGACAGTATTCATCCAAAATGACAATTAACGAATGAAAAGCCAAACAAGGATCAGACTTCCTGACATGAAAACAATAAGGAAAGATGAAAGCATTATTTAACTCATAACGCATGTCTTCCCTTATGCAACCAAAATTGCAGGCTGGATGGCCTCCCTTCAAACTGGAAGCCTTCCATTTAGGGCGTACTCCTCAACTCTCTGCTTCAAATTACTCCAGTCTTGCTCGTCTTCTAATAAGACAAGTACACAATCTTAGGAAAACTGCTGAGATATGCTTTCAAGAAGTAGTTTAGCAGAACTGGAGACCTTCTGATTTAGCCTGGTTACTAAACCCATGACGTATTATAGTTGAAGTATCCCATGAACTCTACAAAAAGATGGGTGACTTCATTTAAATTTTCCCCCACACCATAGTAGCTAGGAGGAAAAAAAAATCCCCAAAAAATCAAGGTCATGAACTATGACTCAAAACCAAACGAGACAAGAGACAGGTGACTAGGGCATTCAGTGTGGCAAAGTCTACACTTGAACATCTGCAAACCAAGCTTTCATTTCAGTTTCCTCCTTATTACGGCTGCAATTCTTGGAATGAAACACTCCTACCTCTGTGCACAGAAGTAAGAACATTCACTGTGGAAATCACATTTCTTTCCACTCTAAACAACACGTAAGTTAAAGTTGAAAGCTAAGAAACCGAAAACAGCAAACCAAAGAAGGGAGTACCAGACTGAAGCCAACCCACTGCTTTCTCTCTTGTTTTCTTCTGAAGTTCCCACTCTCAATCAGGCAAAGTGAGCAACCCATGCATTTAAGTTTGCAGGACGTTATGGATGTTACTCTTACCAGTTTGGTCTTGGGCAGCCTATTTTCCGAGACGTATCCTTACAGATAAGCAGACAATTACACTGACATCTAACATACTTCTTCCCTGAAGGAGGGTTTTTGATTGGCTAAACAAAGAGAAAGAAAGCACAGACCACACATCAGAAGTCATAGCAATTCACTTTCTTCCTCATAGAACCATGAGGAAACAGAGCAACATGACTGAGAAGTCCTTCTTAACAAAGAAATACAGTTCCTCTTACAGAAAAAAACTTGTGAGACAAAAAAGTTTCCTCCCCCCCCCAAAAAAAAAGGAAGTGAAAATTCCTCACAAGAACATTTCCAGTAACAAGAAATTCTGCAAACTAATGGGAAAAAAAAACTTTCATATTTTAACAATAGAGAACTCAAGTCTTCAGTTTAGTTTTTTTAAATATGAGCTTAAGTAGCAGTATATTTTTTAGAAACCAGTCAATATATTAAGTCTCCTTGCCTGGTATAATGGCTTTATTCAGAAGTGAAAGAATCAAAGTCTGGCTCTCAGTCAGTAACAGAATATGCAGACTTAGCTGAACTGTCATCATATTTTAAAATGTATTGAAATCATCTGTCTTGAACCTGACAGGCAAATTTTGGGACCCTTTCATACAGAAAGTCACAAGTCTCAGAAGCTGGACAATGCTGCGGCCTGCAATATTATATATCAGTAGGGAAGGTAAGTATTAGTGGCAAGTTCTCTACTCTCACTTTTCCTTTAAGTGAGAAAGAAAAAAAATGTATTCCTACAGATTGATGTCTTCTCTGGACAGTTCATTTTATAAATTAAATACTATCCAGTATTTTCCAAGCAAATGATCTCAGCAGCAGTGGAGTGCTGCAAAATTAGGCCCCCAAACTAAAACTGGTGGGGAGAGAAAAAAAATAGAAACAGAGAAGCTGAAGACTTGAATTATGAAAATGGGAAGGAGGAGCAAAAAGGTCTGTGATCACTACAGTGTTGGACAGGACCTCCAGACCCTCCGCATCAGAATTGTTGCATAGCAGTCTGTTAGCATGTTAACAAACTGACCGAGAAGCATTTCAGAAAGAAAGCACACATCCAGGGAAAGGTGTGGGTTGGCTACTTTGATTCTCCTTGTCCTTTAAACAAATCATTCTTTTTTCAACCCACTAAAAATTGTTTCAGAAAGACTCTACCCTTCTTTAGAGAGGAGTAATTACTGAAATGAAACCTTTGCTTTTCGTTCTCAGCCTTGGAATGAAACCCCATGGAGCTGGCTGGACAGAATGGGAAGATTTGCTCTGGCTGCATAATGCCATCCTTGTGCCAGCAACCCTTGAACTTGCACACTAGGTGCACCAGAAGCTTTGCAGTGACGCTCTCCATAGGGATGTCCGTCAGCAGCTCGCTTTGTAGGTGAGGATATGAATTCTACCGACACCACAGTTCAACCTCCCACCACTTTCCCCCATAGAAAGAAAATGCTAAAAACCCATTTTTACCGTAGCTTCATTGCAAACTGTGCACTTAACAACATGTTGGTGTAGCTTGCCATCCAAATTGATTAGAGACTGGCACACGCGGCAGTTTATGACAGGAACACCACTGGCATCTGGACTCGCAATGGCAGTATATGGAGGTGGGAGCTCTGCTGCAAGAGACCATGAAATCTCAGATGGAAAACCAAACACGGCATCCTAAAACAGTCAGCAAGCTTAGCCACCAACAGCCACAGCCTCAAAGAAAGAAAAGTAAAGGGGAAAAAATGTTGAAGTTAATTATTAATATCAACATAAAACATATCTAAGTTAACTTTGCACCCACCCGTCTTCTGTGCAACATTATATACATCACAGTTCTACATAGAGCACATTAGCAACACAAAAACACCATAAATCACCCCAGAAAGGTGGGTTGGATAAAAGGCTCATCTACACAACTTTATTTTATTTTCAAATCAACCTTTTAACAGTAAAGAAGGGGGCAAGGGGAAAATCTGGATTAGTAGAATCCAAGAGTGGCTTCTGAAGAGAAACAGAAGAATAGACACAGCCCAGGCAGACAGAAGAGCCTTATCCAGCATTTGTAAACATCTGGAGAGACTGAAACATCCATGAATATTTTTAGTGAAGTACCAAATATGCTACAGGTAAAAATAAAATTCTATTAAAGAGAAAATGTACAGAAGTTATGTGCTATAAAGATTAAGGTGCTCAGCCCTGACTAGTTCAATACTCAGTGAATACTTGCATAATTAACAGAGGCCTCAACTCCCAGCATTTAAAGAAGCAAAGGTGAGGGAACAGGCAACAGATCCTGCAGGAGCCCGGGACAGATCTTAGATGGGAAATGCTTCTTTATCAAGTACAACAAAAGCACACCTGGGCTACACCAAAAGAATCAGAGTGCCTTGGGTTGGAACAGACCTTAAAGACCATCCATTTCCAACTCTGCCATGGGCAGGGTTGCCAACCATTGAAACAAGTTGTCCAGGGCCCCATCCAACCTGGCCTTGAAATGAATTAAGCCTTCAGAGCTTCTGCATTTAAGGGCTCCAGACATTTTTGTTGACCAAAAGCCAACACATGGACACAAGAGGTTTTCACTTACAGACCAGTAGTAAAGAACATAACAGCCTCATGCTCCTGTGGCATGGCTAATTTCAGCTTTGCCAGCCTCAAACGTACAACAAAGAAGGGAGGAAACACTTCAGATCTTTCCCAGTTTAAGAATTCATGGAATGAAAACAATTCCACATAACAAACTCTCACAAGCTTATTACTGCAATTATTTGGCATGGGATACCACTGGGGTTTATTTCATCAAGTTATTAAGGTAGGCAAACAAGGAATGGGCCTATTTAGTAGTTCAGTTAACTTTGTCTACTAATTTAAAATACTCCGCAGCCTTGAACATCGAGAAATTATATCATGATTACATCCAAGTGGTCAACAAAGTCCTCAGAGAAGCAATGAGAGATCAGCTTTCATCCAGTTTACAAACAAAGCATTATCTGCTGAGCTGGGGAGAAATCTCCACCTACTATCAAAGCTGACAAGCCCAAGCACTAAAATTAAGCCTGTAAGGATACACAGATCACTCCTTCACTCTATTTTAATGTGAATGTTGTAAACTGGAGATCCATTTTGGATCTTAAGAAACCTTAAGATCCAAAATATCATCACAAAACTTTTAAGCATCATCATTGCTCAGCACTCTTAGCTACTTGGTCCCCAAACAATCCAGACTGACACCTGACTTTAACTCACAGGCAGCAGCAGACCAGTGGACATCTTGAGCATCTCAGAATAGCACCCAACACACTTGAATTATTTCAGGTGAGAGGCAAAATTCACTTGTGTGCAACAATGCATTTCTGAAGTAATCACACCGACTGATGCTCCGCAGCTTCAGAAAGAGAACCTCACACCTTCAGCTTTGATGCTGTGGCTGCAGAAACCAACACCCTTAAGAAAAAACAGGTAACTTTCAGTTCTCCTCTGATTTCCTTCCTGTTTCTGAGGACTTACAGCACCCAGCTAAAGATTTTCAGAGATAGCTATATCTTGCAGTACCGTCATACTGTATTTTCAGTACAAGATTACCACAATCAAAGGAGGGGATAAAAATGAAAAATAGTAGCAACAAAAAAAACTGGAAAACAAAAGCAAAACAAACAAAAACTCACCCACCCACAGAACACAAAAAACATCCCACAATTTGCCAACCACAAACAATCTCAAGCCCAGCAGATCACCATACTAGCAGAAAACAGTTTTGAAATGTGGACAACTTGGAGAGCAAGATCTTGGCTGTGAGAGTCCAAGCTAAGGTTGCTGCAGGGGTTTTCTTGGCCGCAAGCAGGCTGCTTAACTGCTTCTGCAGCCAGCAACTGATACACTCCCTGGTTACAAGAAAAGAGCCACAGAACAAAATGCACGCACAGCATGCTGAATACCAAACTCCCCTGTCGAGAAACTACAGTTCAATCCCAGCTCTCAGGTTACTTCACTAAAGCAACAACCAGATTGCAGACCCTCTTGGGTTGGCTCTTTCCATTTACAGTGAGACTTAACTGCTATCAGCTGGGCACAGGGCAGCTGTATTAAGGAAAGGCAAACAAGGGTACCAGAGAGCAGAAATAATAATAATAAAGACATATCCCCTAGCCTTTCAGCCTTCCATGATCCTGGAAGACTTTAAGATTGTATCTTCTCCGCAAGCAACAACTCCAGATTCTGAAAGCTGGTCAGAGAAGGTGTGCAAGCACACAGACAACCAATTCTCCAACCTCACACTGGAGCTGCTTGGCTTCCAGGTAAGCAGCCACTTCATTCCTGTGCTGCTGTCTCAGCAGATTTACAATAGCAGGCAATAATGGCTGCTTCTCAGAGCGGTGCTGCAGCAAACAGCATTTGCTATAGAGCAGAAAGCCAGAGGTATCTTGGCACTGCAACATTCATGTTTAAAGAAGTGCATTTAGAATGGCTCCCTAAAAAACAACCAGCAAGGTCCTCCAGAATTAAGTGTAAAGAGAAATATATTCGGAGGAAAGCTATAAAGGGAAATAAAGGAACTGTCTCTGAGTTTGCTGCTCAAGATCCCTTAATAAAAATGCCGGCCACTTTCAAAGCACATTAACATATGTACTTGATATGACCTTCTTTTCTTTTTGACAGCTTGAATTTCCAGCTAACATCTAAAATAACAGTTCATAAAGGTCCACCATGGTGGGTGTGAATGGCTGGTAGACAAATTTCATGCACACACCAGAGGCTTCAGGATATTTATACTGCATGTCTGACTTTTCAGTTTATAGTTTATCAGCTTTTCTTCTAAATGATAATAATAATAATAATAATCCAGCAGTAATGAGGTCAACAAGAGCAGCAGAGTGCCCTGCCATGCAGTACATGACTAACCTACATTGCATATCCCCATCACCCTCACAGGAGATACAGCGGAAGAAAACACAACCTTAGCAGATTCTTGTGCTCGTGCACTTCCTCCTTCAATATTCCAAAAAGCAGAAACCACAGGGAACTGCCTACAGCTTGCCTTGGTCAAAGATAAGTGAGTTTGTTGGGTTTTGGGGGGCCTTTTTCTAAACACAGATTCTTTATCCTGACCTGGGAAGGGACGGGGGAAAGTTAGTGAACTATGTAATGGACTGGTAGACAAGGATGGAGAAAGCAGAATAATCACTGTACTACATGGAGCAGAGATGTCGGTCCCAGACCTTGTCCACACAAAAAACTTCTTAACTGTGCCCTGAGCCCACATCCCAAAGACTCTCACTTGCTTCCATCACGGCGAGCAAGGCACGGGCAGGACCCAGGAGCATCCAACTGCCCACCAGCTTACACTGAAAAGGGCCAGCTGGGGCTCAGCTGCAGCCCAGCAAGGGAAGAGAATACTTCCAAACCACAGCCTTATTTTAAAGCTCAGGATTACATATGGGGCACAGCAATTACAATTATGGGGATAAATCTGTAAGTGTAATTCAAGCAGCAGTATTGAGCACTGAGGGCTTCTTCCTTCCTCTACCTCTCCAGCCCTACATTCAGGTAATGCCGAGCAAGGAAGCACTGCAGAAAGAAGGTTTAAAAGTAAACTCTGTTTCCCCCTGAGAATGCCTCTTCCTTCTGTTTGTGCTAGAGAAAAAGATAAAGGCTGCCCGGTAGCTACAAGGGCCTTTTAGCTGCCATGCACAGGAGCTGCTTTCTCCAAGGATAGCTGGTGCACACAGGTACAAAGCAAGATCAAGTTGCTCCGGCTTCCTACGTGGCATCTTCGCAAAATGTTGTTCTGCAGACATTTTTTAGGTAAGTTTTAAAGAGCAGTATATATGTATGTGAAGTGCTACTAGGTTCAGTTGCTCATAGAGCCATTAAACAAGATATTCTAAACTTCTTCATAGAGCTTTCTCCAAATATCAAACGTATTCGATTCCTCCGCACTTTACAAAACAAGCTGCTTATCTCCAGTGCCACACCCTCCCACTGCTGCCAAACTGGTCAGCAGGAGCTGCAGCAGCACACAGCTCCTGGGGCCCAGCTGGTGCCCAGCTCTGTGCTCTATCTGGGGATCAAGCAGGAATAGCTCACCTGATGCACTTTCCTTACCATTGAAGTATATAAAGACTTGTTGGGTTTCGGTTGTTTCTTAGTACTTCCAAGAGAGTGAAATGTATTTGAAAGGAATAGATACAAAACAAGGACTCGGAAGAATAACAACACAGAATAGATTTTAGAATGAGGTGGCTTTCCGGAATTTTCACACTATAAAGCTTCAGGGCTGACGGCACTCCTACACAATTTGCAAAAAATTAAAAAGCTCTTCGGTTTTTTGGTCTGCTGTTAGTGCAAACGGACACAATGGCCGCAGCACTAGCAAAAAGGCATTTTTGTATCAAGGCAAAGAGACCCAGCTACCCACTGGTTTCAGTATTATTCAAAGCACTCAGATGTTCACTTGTAGCCTTCTTGTACATGCATGCTACATCTACACAGCTCCATGAAAGCCCCCAAGAAATGGTCAACACAGTGGAGCTGGTGAGAACCAGGTCACAATCTCACATTTTAAAGGCTGCTGCTAGGAAAGCTACACTAATCTCATTAAGCCTTAAGTCTCAGCCTCTTTTTTCCCCCTCCCTTGATTTCTGCTGTGAAATGTGTAACTGGGTTAAAAAGAAAAAAAAAATACACCTCTATTAATGTACATTCTAAGGCTTCTGATTTCTGCTTTGCAAGTAAAAACGTCCACCCGGTGACTCGATATTGATCAACAAGGTAATTTCCGTAAGTCGGCAGAAGAAAGTTAACCCCGTACCATTACAGGTCGGTGGTTGCGGTATTGGGGCTGGCTTTACGATCGCAGCGCAGGCAGCCACGGCCTTGAGATGCGCCGGCAAGGGCAGCGCAGCGGCAGCCCCCTCCCCTCCCCGCGCCGCTGCCCGGCTCAGCTCCGGCTGCAAAGCGCTTCCCGCCCGCCCGGCACCTCCGGATGCCCTGCCTGTGCCACCCCCCCCACCGCCAGAGATGGAGCAGAGATCCGCGCGCATCACTGCTCCCGCCCGATGCTCTAGAGCCGCGCAGCTCGCCTCACCGAATTTAGTTATTCGGCGCTAAGTATCTCCTGCTTAATCCCTCTCCTAATTAATGGCAGCGCTGAATTAAGCCCCGCAATTACCTCACAGGCTCCGACCTGCGCGCGAGTCACGCTGCAGACCGGCTCCGACCTGTTCTGTCGCTGCCAACCATTCTCCCCATTATTTCCAAGGCGGCCCATCGCGCACGGCACCGAGCACGGCCTACCGGCTCCGCACCGCGCTGCCCCCCGACAAAGGCCGCGCGGCGGCTCCGCGGCTCGGGGCCCCCGCCCGCCTTCCTTTACCTCGGGGGCTGCTGTCCGGCAGATAGGGCGGCGCGGTGGGGGTGACATTGCCGGAGCTGGGCGCGGAGAGCAGCGGAGAGCGTTCGTCCACTCCCTCGGCAGCCATGGCTGCGGCGGGAAGGGCCCTCCCCGCTGCCGGGCTGGCGGCGTGCCGCGCGGCGGAGAAGGCGGGGGCCGAGCCGGGCCGAGCAGCGCCCGGGAAGGTGCGCAGAGGAAGGGGCTGGGATGAATGGGACGCGGCGAAGAGAGGGGCGGGGGCTGAGGCGGCCGGGCCTGCCTCCGCCCGGCCCCTCGCGCAGGCTAATGAGCGGGGCAGGCCGTCCTCCGGCCGAGCTGCGGCGCTGCGGGGCCTGCCGCCGCCGCGGGGTCCGGGGCTGCAGCGCCGCCGGGGAACGGCCCGGGGGTCCCGGCTGGACCCGGCCCCAGCCCCGGCACCGCCTGCAGGTGGCACAGCGAGAGGCGCCGGGGGAGGGTTCGGCAGGAAGGCGTTGGGAAGAGAGGCGTAATGGCTCTTTGAAAATAAATAAATAAATAGTTTTTCCCCCAAACGGTTTTCCTTTTTTTTTTTTTTTTTTTTTCCCGAAACGTTGCGATTGTTCTGAATGTCCATATCAGAGAAGGCCGGGGAAGTGTTACAGTCGGTTTAGTTGTGACCTGCCCTTTTCCAGACAAGCAGTGCTGGGCTTCAGGCAGGGCCCGCTGAAGTGTGAAAATGGTGGCAGCCTCCAAAGCCACTTAAAACGTGAGGAGATAAATCTACGTGCAGCATAAACCAGATGCTGTGCTGAGAAGCGTCCTCCTGTGTCACCCTGAGGACATAAGGACTGAATTTCCATCCTCCTGAAAGCCCATTCCAGCACCATCTGGAAGACTCGGGCAATGAAAAGGGAGTAGCCTTTCCTGGTTGATTTTTCAGCCTATATTGAGACAGTGCAGATGTTTGTCTTCCAGGCGTCATGTTGATCTGCTGTCCAAAGGGCAGAGACTGCCAGGCTCTGATAACACAGGGCGATAAGCAGTTACTTGGTACAAAATCAGGCTTTAGTTGTGGCTGCCAAGTGCCACCCCACATCCCAACCACATGAGAACCCCAAACCAGTCAACTTCTTGAAGCGTGTTACATGGAAAGCTTTTGGATGTTTTCATAAGAATTTGGTAACGAACCATAATTGGAAAACTTTTTCAGATGAGATTGTGGTCTGGGATTTCACTAGCTGGTCATGTTTTTTTGTAACATAATTTATAAGATAAAATAGTTTTACATCATTTGAAAATATTCCATGGAAGCAGTTTTACACAATATAACTAGGATTTAGGAAATGAAACTTATGGACAGACTGATGAATCTGAAAATCTGAGAAGTAATCGCAACATTAAATGGAGGCTGATGTATTTCTAGGATTTAAGTGCTTAATTTTTACCTTAATAACTAGAATACGGAAATAATAAGCTATGGTGATATTGCAGTGGGAAAATGTTTTCAAATCTGAATGTTTCTAAAAAGGAAAAAAGGCTTTGTTTTCTAGTAAATGTTTAAACACTGTTCTTTCTCATTTGTGACAACATCGCATTTTTAAATGTCATCGTTTCATGCAGGAATAAACTGTGAATCTGAGCTAGCTCTGATGTTACCACGTAAGGAATAACACACAACAAAGCAGCTGGTTGTTTCACTGTCTTCATCATGCAGGAAAGGCGGCCATGTCATGTCAACCTGCTCTTCCTCATAAACATGGTTATTAAGTTGGAAGATACTTTTTTGGTATAAATTACATTGAGCTTTCAGCATTCAGTCAGCTTACAAGGAACTTGTTAGGGATCAAGTCAATACTTAAAGGCTCTTCTTGGTGAGGATTTCTAGAGACTTTTAGGATTTTGAGCCCCCAGATCTGTTGTCTTGCTAAAGTACTGTTAGGCTGATATTGGCAGGCCCAAAGTAGATCTTTAATAGATGTACTTCAGAGTATGTCTTTACTGCATCTTCAGCCCATGAACTTGCTATCGCATGCCCAATTTTTAACAAAAACAGAGGCATAGGCTTTATTTTGGAATCCTAACACAGAAGCTGGCATTTGTAACCAGGTTTCTTTACATTTTTTCTTGTTTTGAGACAGATGGAAAGCTGTCAACCAGGCAACACTGTATTCCACAGATAGCCAGTCCATCCTACTGCATTTATAGAAAACTGCCTTTGTAGGACCTCTCCCCTAAATGGATGTTCTGTGCCTCAAAAGAAGACTGAAAGCCCTAAGGCCGCCCCCAGCTGCCCAGAGGGAGAGCTGTGTCGCACCTCTGAGTGACAGCTCAAGCCTGCACATGGTGAGAATTATTGTTATTAAGCATCTTGCCTCACTGACCTGTTCTTTGAAATATGACTGTCGTCTAAATAACTACCTACTCTGGATTTAAAAATCCAAACAAAACCACAGACAACAACAAAATATTCCTCTAGCTCTTGTGCTTATCAAAGACCTTTAAAACTTTTAGTCACCTGAGCTGCTAAGCAGTCTGAGTAGCAGAAATTAGGTTTTAGAAATTAGCTCTGTTTTTCATTATTTTGAGTCTATGTAGCTAACATGCAAGTGTTGCTTCCTAGTGCGTACACAGATCTGCTCACAGCCTGCAGTCTGCAAATGAAGGTAGGTGGACCCAGCTAGTAGCAAGAGAAGGTACCGCATGCTGCACAGTCAAGCAATATGATATGGTAGGCTAGTAACAACCATTCTGTGGATGTTACTCAGTCTGTAACAGGAAGAATTCAAACACTGGATAAATGCTCAATTCCATGTTTAATTACACCACTGTGCAACTTTTCTTCTCTGAAAATCCTGCCTCGTTTGATAAGTGGGATGCTCTCCCCTGAGCAGCTTCGCTCTTGGCTCAGCTCCCCAGAGGATGTGTTGCCGCTTGAGTTCAGTGCCAGAGCATCACTAGCACAAACTCTGGTGCAAGGAACAACGCATGTTTTTCTGCCCTGGGCCTCAGTGCCCCTTGGCTCCTTTGATCTGTGCATCAAGCTGCATCCATGTGTGCCTCAGGGTTGTATGTGTTCATGCTGCCAGTGAATCCTGAAGATCCTCAGCAATAAAGGCTGAATGATAGACTCTGGCTCCAACATTCTTTGTTTTGCAGGGCTTTATGGAGTGAAACTACTGTTTTGGAATACTTGCATATCTGGCAGCTAATAACAAAGGGAATTTATGCTACCCACCAGGTGGCTATGTATGTATTCAGTATTTATCTCAGTGAAATATTTTAGATGTAAGATTTGTGAGAAAAATGCCTCCATAAATGTAGATAAGCTGAAAAACATACTCCTAGAGCTCTGACAGTTGTAGAGGCAAAGGAACCAATCTCTGAGAACAATCTTACAAAATGTTACTCAGGGTGCCTTCATCAGTGTCACAGAATTAAATCACACATGTACCCCTGCGTCCTGCCCCTAAGTTGGGTCGTTTCTTATAAACTTCTATATCGAATGAGCAAGGGCAGAACAAGACACATCAGTTACTAATAAAGGTTATATTAAATATACACATAAAATTAAAAGGGCATAGCATGTATTTTTTCTACCGCTTTTCCTAACTTCTCAGACTTGGTGTGACTGAGAAGCATGGTAATTAACAAGTTTTATTTTAGTTTATTTTGAAAATATTAACATCCTCAGTGTTATTTTCATGTTCTACTGAATTTTTTTAGGTACCTTTGTAAATTTGTGTGCTATATTTAAGAAAAAATAATATATTTAGGAATGTATATTTAATACGCTTAGGATATATATTTAAGAAAGAAAATAGTGAAGTTTTATCTGTCTATTGCTTTTATTTTCATAATAATGCTTAGAGACTGCAAGCCTAAATCCATTGTGACAGGAGCTGTTTGAAGACCTCAGTTTAAATGGTCTCATTTAAGAAAAGAAGAAAAAAAAAAAGAAAAATTTAGATATAATATGAGTCATGCACATCCACGTATCTCACTGGTATTATAAGAAAAGGAATACAGTGCTTCTCAAATCCAGACACAGGGCATGTTTGCTAGCCAACCTTCTTGTAACAGCTGAAGGAAGAAGGAAAACCTGGGATCGTTAGTTTCGCACATGACCCATCTCTGTGCCCCTCTGTGGTCTGAGCTCAGTTTTCACAAATAATCAAAGTAGGCAAAAATTAAAGTTGTATTATACATCTTAACCTTTGTATGATAAAATTGTTCTTAAGGATGTCTGAAAACAATCAAAAGCCTGTCCTGTGCTGGTTTTGATGCAGAGTAAGACAGTAAAAAAGAACAATAAAAATCTGCCCTAACTTGCTTGCAGGACTAATGTCAATTCAAATCATTTTTGAAGGATCTTGTTATGATCTCTGGCTAACTGCATTTCTAGATTTCATAAATCGGCCATGCTGGGAAGGAGATAAACTGTGGGACCGGATCTTTCTGATACTGTTTTCTGTGCCTTTGTATTAATGTTTCTTTTCCTATACTACCGAAATAAATTAACTTTTCTCCTGCTACTTGGCAAGAATATTGAATAAAGATAAAAGGAGCCATGCTTATTCTTTTATTTTCCCAGGTCTGCTACATTAGGAAGAAACTCAGTAAGCTAGAACAAGACCCAGCTTGTTTTTCCAAACTGTAATGCAGAGAGGTGCACAGCACCAGCGTATATAGTGTCCACAAAATCAGGTAAGGTACAGAATACAAGAAGTTTGATAGAGTATACAGGATGCTATTGGAGAGCGTGACACTTCCTGTTCTTTGTGCAGTGAAACAACCCTTATTCAATATTCCAATGCCTGACATTCTGTGATACGTTTGTAACTTGGCATTGGTCTGATGACCTCTGAAACCATTAGTTGGTTGGGATGTTTTTTTTTTTTTCTTATTTCTTTTTATCTATGTGTCTCTCGCTCATTTATTCACACATAAAAAGTATACAAGCACCATGATAATGGAAACATCATCCAAGCCTGTGTTTATCAGTATTTGGGATAGGGCTGATTCCTCTCCATACAGCAGAAATAAGAAAGTCTACAGACTACAGGAGTTAAATGTGAACCTCGTATATACAAAAGAATTGTATCTCTAGTCCCATCAACACGACTGTGGGATAAATCACCCGCCCACTAGAAAACAGACACAGAACATTATCTGGTGCAATGATGACTCAAGAAGTTGGCAGCAGCTAATGGTGCAGAAACCGGCTGTTGTTTTCAACCTGCTCCTTCACACCTACAAATGCAGGACTAGCAGCACGCAGAGCAGTAGGAAGAGTCATGCTCACTGCAGTCAGAGCATTCTGCATGTTGCTTCTGTTCCCAGAAACCACTGATAGCATTTAGCCACTGACTCTACAAGCCTATTTTTGGTAACTTTTTATCCCATACGCTTTACTTCTGTCACTACAGAGCACTCATGCAAATTTATGTATGGAGGTTGCTGTTACAAAGCCACAATTTATTGGCCTGCATTAATTTTACTATAGTAGATTATGACAGACAGAAATTACCATGGTAAAGATGTCTTCATTTACACAAAGGAGACCTCTTCTTTTATTCCTAACTAGAATTGCAGTTATTGTAGAGCTTATTATTATTATCTATTCCTGATTACACATCTGTCACTTCTTTTAGTCTTGGTGCTATTCAGCTAACCATATTTTTAGAATAATGGAGGAATTTTCAGTCTCAATTCAGAAGTAGTTCATGTTGGAAAATATAATCTTGATTGGCAAGAAAATTGTTTATGTGATTAAAATTTTTTTCCAGCCTAGCTTCATGTCAGTACATTACCATAACTGCTAAGCTCCTTCTTGGTCATCTTGACACTAGCTGCTTTCAAAAATCTTAATTTAAAATATTCACTTCTCCCTAATCACATTGCATATACTCAAGATTCCTTCATTATCTATCAGATGTTTCAACTCAATCAGTGCCAGCTGATCCCTTCCGTTAGAAAACATTCCATTCATTTAGTGGTTTGTCAGATGTTACTCCACGGTTGCTTTTGAATAAACTTTTAATTCCCTTTTTCTACTTTTGTCTTCTTGAATGGATGGATATTACAGAGTGTGCTTTTTTATATACTTCTAGATTTGAAGATACTTCTACATTTTAGTTTATATATGATTTTCATTCTATCATTGATTTTTGACTGGGGGGTCTTGTGGGAGGAACGACAGGGAAGAAGCGGATTACTTTTCTAGCCAGAAATGCCTCTTAGTCAATGGCTAGATAGGTGACATTCAAGAAAAATTGTTGAAGATCTAAAATGACTCCTGGTGTTTCAGTAGATGGCACTCTCCTCTAAGGAGGAATGGAGCTGCTGTATATTTGTGATGCTAGCTAGAGACTAAGTATAAAGAGGTAATCTTAAAATTGAAGTCAGGGTTATGATGACTTTAGATCATGAGGTATCCCATGACAGGTATCACAAGAATAACAGCATCTTGGTGAAACTCCACTTTGGTTAATTATTCTTCTGACTTGAATTCCCTCTGCCATTTCAGTCTCAAAGAGCAGCATTCTTCATTTTCAACCAGAACTTGTTTCACACAGCATTTTAATTAAAGGCTTACTGCATTTCAGGAGTGGATGGATTAACATAAATGAGTTTATGATTTGCTGAGGACAAAAAAAAAGAGTAACAAGGCCTGTTATTTTGTGAGTATTGATATCTATTCTAAGTAAGTACAGTCTCTCTGATGATCTAATGCTTAATATGTTCATGACAGTATTTCAAGTTGTATTGCAAAGACTGTTGCACACACACATAAAATCACAGAATCCTTAGAGTCGGAAGGGACCTCTGAGGGCCATGTAGTCCAGCTCCCCTGCAATAAACAGGGACACCACAGCTAGATCAGATTACCCAGGGCCTTATCCAGCCTCACCTTGAAAGTCTCCAGGGACAGGGCATCAACCACTTATCTGGGCAACATGTTACAGTGCCTCACCACCCTCACTGAAGATTTTTTCGTTTTATCTAACCTAAATCTACCCTCCCTGATCTTGAAGCCATTTCCCCTTGTTCTATTACCACAGACCCTGTGTCTGTCCCTTTCTTTCTTGTAGCTCTGCTTTAGATACTGAAGGGCTGCTATCACGTCTCCCTGGAGCCTTTTCTCCAGGCTGAAGAGCCCCAGGTTTCTCAGGCTGTCCTCATAGGAGAGGTGTTTCATTCCGTGGATCATTTTTGTGGCCCTTTTCTGGATGCAACAGGTCTATATCTCTGCTCTACTGAGGACTCCACATCTGGATGCAGTACTCCAGGTAAGGCCTTACCAGTGCAGAGCAGAGGGGTAGGATCACCTCCCTCACCATGCTGGTCATGCTTCTTTTGATGCAGACCAGGATACAGTTTGCTTTCTAGGCTGCAAGGGCACATTGCTAGCTCATGTCCAACTTCCCATCCACCAGTAACCCCAGGTTTATCTTGGCAGGGCTATGCTCAGTCCTTTCATCTCCCAGCTTGTATTGATAATGGGGGTTGCCTCAGCCCAGGTGCAAGATCTTGCTTTTGGATTTGTTGAATCTCATGAGGTTCACCTGGGCCCACCGCTCAAGCCTGTCTAGGTCCCTCTGGATCTCATTCTGTCCCTCTGGTGTGTCAACCTTACCCCACAGCTTGGTGTCAACAGCTAACTCGCTGATGGTGCACTTGACCCCGCTGTCAATGTCATTGATGAAGATATTAAAGAGTATCAGCCCTAGCACCGACCCCTGGGGGACACCACTCATCACTGGTCTCCATCCAGACATTGACCCATTGACCACCGCTCTCTGGAGTTGATCATATATGGATTGTATGGATTGAAATGGCATGGTGCTGCCCTTCAAACTTAATTGCAGTTGTTAATACAATGCTCATATGTGAGCATAATTCTCATATGTGATCAAAACTATTCAGTTTTTTATTCAAAGCTGGCAGTCTTTGAATCACTAGCACTTTGAAAGTAAACATTTGAGATCAGACCGGGGGAGTGAAAATGCTGGTGGTGGCCCTTCTCCAAGATAAGCTTTATGACTGGGAGCTGCCAAAAGAGATGCTTCTGAAGGAATGTGAATGAATGAAAACCTTAAAGAGCACTGGGTGCCTTGAGCATGGCTTTGTTAGGGCTCCAGGTTCAAGGTGTTAGGAAACATTCACGTAACTTGATGTGTGTTTGTATGAAGTGGAGAGTGAATTTACTGTGAATACCCAGAAATTATGCTGTTTGCATGTTTGCATCTAAATACTGGCTCCATCTACATGACCTCTTTAGTTGATTCTTTTCATAAGGAAATCATTTATTTATACAAATACATAATCCTATTGTGTGTATCTCAGCATGTGATGCCAGGGTGGCAATAACTAGTCTAATCACACCACCAGTAAGAAGAAAATTGTAATTAACTGCAAAACGTAGCAGCAATGTGAAACCAGACAAATTAGAAGCCTGGAGGGACTCCAGCTGCTAGAAAACTGAATTTCCACCTCTAAGAATAATGGATTCTTTTTTTGATCTCTGTCTAGATGTTATCAGTATATACTGAAAATGGAAAAGTGAAAAAATAGGTTATTAAGGGAAAAGACGTGACAAGTGAGTGATTTGCAAGGACTAATGCCTGAACACTAGAGAAGCTGATAAAGGCTTGATGAGTTCATTGACATCCAATGAGAGGACAACAGCCAATGGGTGCTAGCTGGAACATAGGAGGTTCCACATAAATATGAGAAAAATCTTCACAGTAAGGTAAGAGAACACTGGAACAGGCTGCCCAGAGAGGTTGTGGGGTCTCCTTCTCTGGAGACATTCAAAATCTGCCTGGACACGTTCCTGTTTGACCTAATCTAGGTGTTGCAGCTCCAGCAGGGGGACTGGACTAGGTGATTTTTCAAGGTCCCTTCCAATCCCCTACATTCTGTGATTCTGTGATAAATTAATGCATAGGGAGAGCATTTCTTGCATGAAGCCAAGAGATGTGGAGATGTGTCTTGAAGAAGGTTTCCAGGGAATCAAAAGCAGAACTGCTCAACATCTAAAACTGAGCAAGGGCATAGCACAGGCTGAAGGAACGTGTTAGGCAGAAACACACCAGGAACATCATGGTACAGTACATACATTGTTGAATGCATGAAGGATTGAAGGAAAATTGTTTAGTATTTGGGGACCACAGCAAAAAGAATAAATGAAAAACACTTTCTTCATGTTCCAGTGGCACAATATTGATACACTGCCAACAGCTATATAGTATTACTGCCTAGCAGTGACCCATACAGTGGATGATACCTTTAGGCATACTGTAAATATGCGATTAGATCACAGCTGAGGAAGTTATTGCTGAGTACATTCAATTATAGAGGATGCTAATAAGAGAGGGACTATGATGTAGATGTAGTTGCTCGAGAATATCACCACTGGAAGGTACAAAGAGCCAAAGAGCAAGAAAAACTTTCAAATCAGATTCACCAGCGTGCTAATACCTTCACTTTTGATATTTCAAACAAACCAACAAAGCATGAACAAAGCGGAGTGCAACAGGCCATAAAATAATAAATACTTCTACGAATGGACAGCTTTCAACAAGCAGATGCTAGAGGAGGCTGTAGTGAGTGATGACTAATGTGGGCAAGAAGCGATTTTGTTTAAAGTGGTCAATGAATATGTATGGCAAATTTAAAAGCTGACATCAGCTGTCATGGATAAAGTTGATCTCTCATGTCTGAGAAGATGCAGAGACCTCCACTGACTGTATGGATACTCACTTGACATGGAACAGTGCAAAGCATGCTAATATTACCATGATCTTCAACAGAATAACAATATACTATTCATTGATGAAAATCCCAATATTATCCTTAGGAAGGTCTAAACATAGGTGTGAGCTCCTTATTCCTATCAATTGACCAGCGTTGAGACTGTTGGGAAAAGATACAGGATGTATAACAAGGAGAAAGAATAGTAAATAGTACAATCGGGATAACAACTGAATAGAAAAAAATCCTTTTAGCAGTTCTACAAACAAGTTTCAAGATCCATACAATTAAAAAAGGTGCAATAAAGTGAATGTAACTTCCATTGCAGCATCTTTAAAAGTAGTTTTCCTAATGAAGAGTGAATAAATATGGAACCTTTGCACACTGTTATTCAGCAGATAATGGCATGAAAAGATTCCTGCGATCTCTTCACCTGGAAAAAAAGAAAAAGAAAAAGGAAAAAGAAAAAAAAAGCACAAGAGAGTTGTTCCACTATATCTCTGCAGAAGATCTTCAGGTGTACAACAATGTTGGGACCCAATGACCCAATTTCCTTGTGATCTTGCCATCAGGTTACTCGCTTAAATTATATTTTGCTCTCTCCCGATGGAGCTGGAAGATGTTGCATTCTGCTCCTATTTATTATGCATATAGCATTACAGCTATTAGGGAAAGTTCCAGCTTCACTTTTAACCTGCAGGCAACTATCACTAGTCTGTCTTCTTTCCATAATCCCTCCCAGATGACCTACTATATCATTTAGCTCCCTATTATGCTATCTATTATAGATCACAAAAAAATGTTGCTTCCATATGAAATCTATAATATCTATGTTGTCTGGTATATCCTTAACATATGAAAGCCCCATGGCATCATCTCTGGGCACTTTACTAGAACAGATGATCAACCAAGAACGTGAACAACTCTTCAGTGTGTCTGGAGAGCATGCTCTTTGAAGTTGTGGACATCTGGAGTTCAAAGACAGACAAAGAAGACCAAGGAAGCAGAAAATGCAGTTCTGGGACAGACTCAAGTCCTAAAAGCAACGTTCCTCAAAAATAAAACAAAAACAACTCCTCTCTAAAACAGCAACAATGAAGGAGTAATGGCAGTTTTTTCATGTTAGTATTGCTTTCTTTAGGTATGGAAAAGGATTTTTTTGTGAAATACATAACAAGATGAATAGATGTAGGCATCAGCTTTGTTTATTTATTGCTTTGGCTTTGAGGAAACTGCTGGATTTTCTTTTTTCTTCTGTAGGGTTATACTGACATTAGACAGCAAAGGCATACAGAGCTTTGGCAGGTGCTTATTAATAGGTGCTATAAATCTAGAGATAAAACTTCATGAAGCAATTTGAAGGAAACATTGAAAGATGGTTTACATTAAGTGCCGACACTAGTTTGACACAATGGACGTAGTACTTTCAGTCTTGCAGCCCCATAGTCATAATATGATTCTTCTGACCTATTCTCTTTATTTACCAAGTGCTGTGCCCTCCATATGCTCTGCACCTTTTCAAATAATTAAACTGTCCTTATTGTTTAATCATATGTTGCTTTATTCCATCTCATCAGTCTCCGCAATTCAGTCATAACTCACTCCCTGTAGAGGCTGTTCATTCTAACAGGCTGGAAGAGCAAACAAAAGTCTGTTGCCAAACTCATCAACTACTTAATCAGCTCTTTGTTTGTAAATGTTGAACATAGGGTGATAGTTTTCTTTGGAGTGAGCACAACAACATCTCTGCATGTCAGTCAGTATTTGTGTATTTGTGTAGCCTACTCTCCTCGGAATCGCATTGAAGAGTTTTGGAGTTCATCCATCTGCTTTGTAAATCTCATTTAACTATTTCCTTGCCCCGGTACTGTTTTTCCACTCCAGGTCCTTATCCTGTTTTGTCCCTTTGTCTTCCATGTACACAATTCCTTAATTCTCTCTCTGCTCATTCAGTTTATCTTAATTTTATCTTGCAGCCTTGCTTCTTGCCAGAGCTATTTCCCTACTCCACCTACAAGAAACAGGGATCAGTGATTCCCTGTCATCTTATCCTACTAATTCTAGTCCCATTGTTCATCCCATACTTTAAAATTTCCCTCTCTCTGTCAAACATACCTTCTCCAGTTCCTCTCCCATTTTCTGTACTAGCTTCCAGACTGTAACTCCTCACAGCCACGATCCTGCTGTCCAACTACCTCCTCACTAGGCCAATGCTCCTTTCACAGGGTTGCCCTGTCTCTTCCCCTTGTCTGGGTCTCCAGACTCCTTTTCTGACTTCTTTTCCTTGTCCTTAGGGCACTTAAGCTGGGAAGATGCATTTCTACCCTCCTTGAGTATGAGCAGTGGGCTCCAGCACTCAGACTCATAGAGGGTAACTGCAGCCAGGCCTTGCAGGTAGAGCTCAGGTTTTGCCTGTGCTTCAGCCTTAGCCAGAATGTGCTCCTCCAATCTGCAGGACCCCTCATGCTCTGCTGAAGTATGAGGGGCTCTGACACAATCTGAGAATAAACATTTTCAGGCAAGATTCCTACCAGCCATGTTCACAACAAAAAAGCGTTTCCAATAACATAGCTAGTTAAGAATCTGTTCTGGTGGTTTCTTCAATCTTGTGCTCAAACATTAAACTGAGCAAGCCAAATACTTACTCCTAGGTTAAGTGTGCTTTATGCTCTATTGTAGGCGAAGGTTCTACTCACAGATCTAAACATGTGAAAGTCTTTATATACATTAGATGGGATTTGGAGCTATTCACAGACCACCAGCATTTAGGATTGTGAGCCAGCTGGTTTATTCTTGAATCTCCCATGTCCCCCTCATTGCTGTTGAGTACATCAGGTGTGTATGTAGGTTCTCTGCTCAACCATCTCAGCTGTTTTTCTGATGTGGACAGAGTTGTGACAGTGATGGAGAGAATCAGACAGTGGTTTGTATATTGGACACCTCTGGTCTGGAGGAAGGTGCTAACTGTATTTTCTCTATATATGGAATGATATTGCACTAATTACAGTACACGTTTTTAATGACATATTTTTCCTGAAGTCTGTTTATGTACACATAGAGTGGAATTTTAGCTGAAGTTCCTGCTATTGAATGATACTTGGACAGTTTTAGAGATTGTAATAACTGCCCAGTTACACTTTTTAGCAGTTTAAGGAGTACCTAGGATTCCTCTTTTGTTCTCTTTCATTATCATGAGATCTTGGAAGATTATCAGATTACTGGGAATAAAAGTCTGCTTACATTAAGACATTTTCTTTCATTGCTTTGTAGCCATAACACAGGTAGCACTTGGCAATACCACAGTCTAGATAGTAAATAACTATCACAGTGAAAATTACATCAGCTTCAAGGGGTTTAGCAGAGCGTGGATTGTTGGCCAAGGTTCTTGCCAAGACTACACCAGCAGAATTTGATAACATCCAATACTAGCCCTGTGAAACCTGATTCACTCTCTGCTGAATGTATTTAAATGGTTGTTAGTACTGGAAATCCCAAAAGTCTAATTTTGAAACAGTTTTTTTTTACTGAAATGTAGGGTAAAGAGCTGGAGCTGGGCTATTTTATTTTATGTTATTTTATTTTATTTTATTTTATTTCATCGTGTTTTATTTTTTGCTTTTTATTTCTGACAATTTAGTATGCATTCAAGTCACTTCTTGGCAAACATAGGTTACATCTCTTGGTCACATAGCCAAGAAAACTGCTTAAAAATCCAGACTCAGGCTTTCATGAAAACTATTCATTCTAACTGCTGTGCTAAGAAGACATTTGCAGGGCCTGGCAAAATTGTGCTACCACTAACACACACACTTCTCAGTAGCAATCTTCACAGAATTCAAGGACATCTCCAGATAACACCCACAGTTTCTCTGTTTCCCAGTGTTTGTAAGATAACTGTGAATAACGAGTGACCCTGAATCTGTTTGCATTTGCAAAGAAATCTGAGATTCTTTTTACACTTTCTAGTCCAACAGATAGAAGGGGTAAATAAATTTGGTTTTGTGAGCACCAAAATGTCGAATTCAGAAGTAAGCCCCACTATTTTATTTAACTGATAAATGTGACTGATTACTGATTGGATTTGCATTAGGTCTTGACACTCAGAATCACAGCATCATTTAGGTGGGAAAAGACCCTTAAAATCATTGAGTCCAACCATCACTTAACACTACAAAGTTGACCATTAAACAGTGTCCCCAGGTACCATATCCACATGTCTTTTCAATATCTGCAGGGATGGCAAATACCACCACTTCCCTGGGTAGCCCATTCCAATGCCTAAGCACTCCTTCCATGAAGAAATTATTCCTGATATCCATGTAAACTTCCCCCCTTACTGCAATCTCCTTACAGAGTTATAGAGTGATTAGGTCTCTCCTCAACCTCCTTTCCTCCAGATTTAACAACGCCAGTTTCCTCGCATTCCAATCTATATGTCTTGTTTTCTAGTCCGTTCACCAGCTTCGTTGCTCTTCCCTTCACCTGTTCTAACAATTCAATGTCCCTCTTGTGGTGAGGAGCCCCAAACTGAATACCGTATTTGAGGTGTGGTCTCAACAGTGCCAAGTACAGAGGGACAATCCCTTTCCTAGTCCTGCTGCCACACTCTTCCTATTGCAGCCCAGGATGCATTGGCCTTTTTGGCCACCTGGGCACATTGCTGGCTCATATTCAGCTGGCTCCCGACCAGCATGCCCAAGTCCTTTCCTTCTGGGCAACTTTCCAGCTACTCTTCCCCAAGCCAATATTTGTCAGATACAGGGCTATACTTGTCAGAATTGTGTTGATAAAATATTAGAAAACAGCTTCACAGATCAGTGATTTTAGCTACAGGTATCCTGTGACTAAAATCTGTTTGCACTGATACCAGAAAACATCAATTTGTCAGTACTCTGATCCATGGCTGGCATTTTTAAGGTAGAAGGTTGACACATGGAATCAAAACATCTTAACATGCATGTAAGCCATGTTAGATTTTGGGAGCAAATAAGAAAGTGCCTCATGTTCTGTGGAGGCTTCAATGTAATTTAGTGTACACTTAATTCACATAGAATAATAGCAAATGTTACTACAATCTGATTTTATGGCACCAAGTAAAGGAAAATTTAACTATATCAGATCCCAATTGACTGCTTACATATTGCATGAGTCATAAAACTCAATAAAACCTCACTGAAACAATAAAGCCACTTTAAGAGTTTTGTGTATGGCTGCAACCAGTCTGTAATCTATTTTAATGCCCAATGAGCAAGAAACATCTTGGAGATAACAGAGGGAAATGAGATAACACATATACCTGAAAGTGGTAAGACAGATTCTTTGCTCAACCAATGTTTTATACACCACTTAGCTGGAGTAAGATTTGGATGCTCTTTACTGCTGTCATGAAAACTGTCTGCTACACAGCATTAACTTACTGGTTTTGGCACTGAAGAAGCAATTGAGATTTTCACAGTACCAGAAGTACCACACATCCCACTCTGATTTCCTTATAAAATGCCAGCGAACAAAAGACCTTCCTGAATTTCAGCATGTTTACTAAGTACTTGGAAACCATCGGGAGGAAGATACTCAAAAGGCTGCTGAAGTGTAATGCTGCAAACAGTCATGCATGCTTTCCTTTTCAGAAAATAAATATGAAATCAAGAGAACATAAGAGCTGATAAAGTCATTGTCCTAGACAGCTGTTATCAAAGGTAACCTTCAGTCACTGGTTTCAGTGACTACCTTGTCAACATTGAGACACATTTCAAAACTGCCCCTTAATTCTGAAAATATCTATTATGACAGTATGCAAAGCAGACTGTGCTTAGTACAAATCATCTTATAGCTATCATTGGTTTGGATGAGAAAATAGAGTTTCTCTTAATGAAATAGATTAATAAAGTTGTAGGTTTTTCTATCAGAAAGACCATTATGATAATCCAGTCTGATTTCTTTGAATTCTGAGAGAACTTAAGAAGCATTTCTTGCATGGAGCCTGTAACTTACAGTTGAACTAATCATATCTACAGGGAAGCACTCACAAGTCTTGATTTAAAGACTTGTGTGTCAGTGAATGTATCATATCCTAGATAAAGTGCTCCAGAGGTAGTACAGTTAGTTACCTCAGATTTCAGTTCTTTTTTTTTTCATTTTGGCTTCTAGTCAATAGATTTTATTATGACCTTATTGTTAAACTACCCTTTCTGTCCAGAAATTGTAATTAACCAAACTAAGCTTAGACACAGTAAGGCTTTATTTAAGCATTTTAATGATATGTCAGAGAAGAAAAAGGCATAGTTTTTTTTGGGGGGGGGTGGGGGAGAAATGCATGTACATAATCCTGATGTACATGGTCCTGAAAACATCCTTGAGGAGCCAGGGATTCTGGAACAAGCAGGCAGGGAACATCAGGGCCCTTGGCACAGACAGGGAGAGCAGTGGCACACGTACAGCCCTGGCAATCCCACAGAGACTTCATGACTGCAGATCCCATGATGATAGTTTCCTCAAATTAAGAAGTTAGTCCCTTTAAAATATGTTTTCTAGACAGCTGGCAGTCTTTGCTCTCTGCCCCCTAAGCTATAAGCATACCTTGTGATAATGGAGAGCCTTACTTTCTCAGGTCTCAGCAAATGCCTTCTGTTGTTTGGTTGTTATTCTCTTGCTTAACTACTACTGCTGCTTTTCTTTGGCATGCTCTGAGGAGTTTTTCTCATAGCTTGCGATGCTGTGTTTTTTCAGTGATTTGTTCACACTTTTGCATCTTCTATTTTCAACCTGTTCTGGTATTTTCAAGGCCTTTGTTGCTATCCCACATTACACTCCACAATAGATGTCTGGCACCAACCTCCAGTTGAAAGAGCAGGTTCTCACAGCAGGTTGATAACCAACCCAACAGGTCAGGATTGAGGCCTTGAGAAATTGGGATTAATCCTGATAGCCATGGCAATGCTCTTTAATAATTCTCACTTATTCTGTTGCATGGCACCAAAGGAATTTACTCTCTCATGCTTAATGGAGGGTCCTAAACCCTCCAATCCTACATAACCTTGACTTCAGTTGTGTTGAGTGGTGTTCAAATAGGGGTGACATATCACAGAATCATAGAGTCATTATGGCTGGAAAAGACCACTAAGATCATGTAGTCCAAACATTAACCCATCACCACCATGCCCACTAAACCATGTTCCTCAGTGCCATATCTACACCTCGCTTGAACACCTCCAGGGACGGTGACCCCACCACTTCCCTGGGCAGTTTGTTCCAATACCTCACCACTTTTTCTGAGAGGAAATTCTTCCCAGTGTCCAACCTGAACCTCCCCTGGTGCAACGTAAGGCCATTCCCTCTCATGCTATCACTGTTACCTGGGAGAAGGGGCCAACCTGCACCTTGCCACAACATCCTTTCAGGCAGTTGCTGACAGCGATAAGGTCTCCCCTGAGCCTTGTCTTCTCCAGACTGAACAATCCCAGCTCCCTCAGCCGCCCCCAATAAGACCTGTGCTCCAGACTCTTCACAGCTTTGTTGCCCTTCTTCGGACATGCTCCAGGGCCTAATCATGAGATCACTTCAATCAATCTGCCTATATTATCACTTAGCACTTCACATTTGGTCACCTGAGGATTTCACTGGTATTTATTTTATATACGTTTCAGATTATTGCTTGAAGTATGACAGATGTCTGACAGAAGGAACCAAAATGTAGGAGGTAACAACAGCATTTATTATTTTAAAATATAAAATATTTTTAAGGACATGTATTGTATGTGAGCATATTCATATATGCATACATGTGTGGACAACAGTGTTACTAACATATACACATATATGAGGGCTGCTCTGAAAGTAGTGTCTCGTATTTTATGATGTTGAGCCATGATGAGGTGGACATTGGCTGTATGACAGTAGAGGTTGAACCTTCCTGCCAATATTCTGTTACACATTTTTGCTGCGTGACAGATGGCAGCAGAGGGGCAGTCTGACAAAATGGTGTCTGACATGGAAATGCATGTGAAGCAAAGTGTGGGAATGAATTCCTACACGTGGAAAAAAATGGCACCCATTGACTTTCATTGATCCTTGCTGAACATTTATGGAGACCAAACAGTGGATGTGAGCACAGTGAGGCAGTGAGCAGTGAGTTTCTGCAGTAGTGCTAACAACACTGGGTCATTTCCATTGGAGCAGATTTTTATGAGCGCGGCATGCAGGCTCTTGTTCATTGCTGGTGAAAATGTATAGCTAATAGTGGCAATTGTGCTGAAAAATAGTGTTTTATAGCTGAGAGTTTGCTCGATCAAACAGCACTATTGTATCTGTTGTGCTCTTTCTATCTGCTGTAGTTTCCATGGAAATAAACAGGAGGCATTACTTTCAGAGTGAGCTATGTACTTCTTTCCGTTTCTAAATAGACCCATAGGCAGCCTTGGATCAGACAGGAGATTCGAGCGAGCCGCTCCGCAGTTATTTTCGCCAAGCGACAGTAATGTAGAAGGGGAGTGCTTCAGCCTTAATATCAATCAGACACGAACGGCAGCGGCGTCTCCCCGGCTCGCCTTCCTGCGCTCTCACACTGCCCACCAAAGAAACGCTGCCACCGGCCAGGCTCACGGCCCGGAACGCGAGGGCTAACGAGGCAGGGAGAAGCCGCTCATCTCACCGGCGGGCCCACCCCACCACAAACAGCAGAGCCCGGAGCTGCCCGAAGTCGGGGAAGCCGAGACACTCCAGGCCCGCCTGCAGGGCGGGGCCGGGCGGCGCGGCGCTGCCGGAAGCACGCGGCTCCCGCCGGGGTCGGGCTGAGGGCGTCCGGCGGGCGCGGGCCTGCGGGGGCCCATGGAGGGCTCCGAGGACGATGAGGCGGAGGTCGGCGGGCCGCTGCAGCAGCTCGTCAAGCGGCAGCGGAGGGAGAAGCGCGAACTGCAAGGTGAGGCGGGCAGGGTTCGCGAGGCCGGGAGCGGGGAGCGGCCTGCCCGCTCGGCAGCTTGTGGGGCGCCCGGCAGCGAGAGAGGCCGAGGGGAGTCATCGAAACATAGAATTAGCTAGGCTGGAAAGGACCTACAAGATCATCCAGTCCAATCATCCGCCTGCTACCAATAACCCCACTAAACCACGTCTCTCGACATCTAAACATTTCTTGAACGGGAAGGCGGCGGTGGGCGCTTTCTTACGTTAGCGTGTCTCCCGGCCCGGCGTTGCGCTTTTTTCCTTTGTTGTGAAGGGAGGTGCTCTTTTATGAGGCACTTTAGAAGCGCTTGCCGAAGGGACCCGGCTGGCCGCATGGCCGCGTGTCATCGCTCACGGTGCGCAGCGGCCTCCGGGCCCGTCCGGCCGCGGTGACATACGGACACTGCAGCGCTGCACCTCCCGGCGTGCTGGGCTACGTTAGCCTAACTCGGAGTTCCTTTACATGGATTCCGCTGAGCTTCGTAGTTGACCGTAGCGTTTTCGTTAAGCATTTCCCATTGTTGATGTATCAATAAGGCCTTTTCCTTATTTGGTTTCTTTAGTATTTAATGAAAGAGATGAATCTGCGGCCTTTAATCAGAGGGCTAATTTGGCCATGTATTGTCATTAAATCTATAGGAAGATAGTGTTTTGGGATGCATTTTCATCCGTCAGGTAAAGCTGGTATTAAAAAGAGAGGCAGTAGTCAAGGGGTCCTGGTAGATGAAAAACTTAACATATGCCAGCAGCGTGCTCTCGCACCCCAGAAGGGCAACTGCGTCCTGTGCTGCATCATGAGAGGGGTGGCCAGCAGGGAGAGGGAGGGGACTGTCCCCTCTGCTCTGCCCTTCTGAAGCCCCATCTGGAGTACTGTGTTCAGGTCTGGAGACCCCAGCACAGGAAAGATGTGGAGCTCTTGGAATGGGTCCAGAGGAGAGCCACCAAGATGATAAGAGGGCTAGAGCTCCTCTCTTATGAAGGAAGGCCGAAGGAGCTGGGCTTGTTTAGCTTGGAGTAAGCCCTGGAGAGACCTCACTGTGGCCTTCCAGTACTTGACGGGAACTTATAAACAGGACGGAGATTGACTTTTTACATGGGTTGATAATGATAGAACAAGGGGGTTTTGAAGTAAAAGACAGGAGATTCAGATTAGATGTTGGGGGAAAGTTTTCCACTGACAGGGTGGTGAGGCAGTGGCAGGAGCTGCCCAGAGAGGCTGTGGATGTGCCATCCCTGGAGGCATTCAAGGCCAGGTTGGATGGGGCCCTGAGCAGCCTTATCTGCTGGGTAGCAGCCCTGCACACAGCCGGGCAGTCCTGTGTCGGCGCTTGGTCCCGTTACAGAATTCCCTCAGTCAGTGTGGCATCAGAATAGCAAGTCTTCTTTATTGTGTTTTACGCACACCTTATATATCCTTCATTCGTAAGCAGTAAATCCACTCACGGTTAATTATCCTTAAGTTCTTCACAACAACGTAGACAAAGGGTTGCTTAACTGTCCCAGAAGTGACCACATTAGCTGTGCATACTAAAGAGTATTCTGTTTACACCTTAGCCCTGTCTCCAGACTCCAGAGGCCTCATAGAGATAAGATCTACCAGAGTCTGTTGAGCTCTTTGTTGTTAAGTCTCCCCCCACAGTCCTGCTTGAATTACTCCATCTTGAATATCCATTCTGCTTTATATAATAGTAACATAGTACACTTCAGATGTCATGATTTCACCTGTTAAGAAAATACATGTGATTTAAAGTGTGATAAGTGTGATGCCCAGCCTGATATCTAAACCGTTAAAGCATACCGATATCTTGAAATATGTAATTTTTTCTTTTTGACTCGCAGTCCTTTAAGCCGTGACTGTGGAGTTGCTGTAACATTTTATCACACTAATTCCTTAACAGCAAAAATTCAAGGCATGAAAAATGCCGTTCCCAAGAATGATAAAAAGAGACGAAAACAGCTGGCTGAAGAAGTCGCCAAACTAGAGGCAGAGCTTGAACAGAAGCACAAGGAGGAATTAAAGCAGCTGAAAGAAGCTATGCCTGAGCAGAATAAGGTATGTTCTTTAACTTCAGCTGAAGTTGTGTGGATACAATTTGAGTTAGGACTTCTTTTAACTTTTTAAAAATTATAATTAAGTAATGTGTAATTTTTTTTAAAGCATTTCTACCTTTCCTTGCAGTATTTCCTTGCAGTAACTCTTGCAATCTTTCGAAAGATCCAGCTGCTATGTTGGTTAGGCAAGCATTGCTGGAATGGGCATTTTGTTGTATTTGTGTTGGTGAGCAGTATTTGGTTTTACCCTTAAGGCTAAGTTAATAGCTAAGTCTTAATAAATAATATGTATTTTTATAGTTCTTCTGTTGTCATTCTAATTATCTTAAGTAGTATTGGACTGGTGGACTTCAATAGGCAATTGAAAAATGCATTCTGTTTGGTTTTGCAATTCTGAGAACAGTATAGGTGACGTTTTTATTCTTTTTTTGCAAATACATTTTTTGTGGTCATGAGAGTTTTGACTTAAGTGCTACTGTTAGGCCATGTTGGCAATATAGCTACTTACTTCACTGCTTCCAGTGTGCTGTTTCATGGCAAACCAATTAATTTTTAACAGAAGCTTAGTATTATTCCAATTTAACTGCAGGAAATACTGACGAGTAAACTATGTATGAGCATTTAATTGAATAATGTACAGAAATTAACCTATGTTTTAGCGATTACTAAATAAAGTAACTGAAAGTCCCATTGCAAAGAATTTGCATTCCATAGACTTAATTCTGTATATCCAGTACTGAAAGGAACCCTCATTTGTATCATGTGCTTGAGTTTAAGCGCAGTTTGTGCAAGCAGGCCTGTTCATATACTTTCTTCTGTCTAAATGGCAGTACAGCTTGCAGCTAAATTGGCACAACATTGGCACAACGTAGTTTTCTCTGACTGATGCTATGCTCCATGCTTATCCATCTCCTTAAGTGACTTTCTGTGTCTTTTTGCTGTGTAAATCTTGTAAAGAAACAAACAAAAACCTGTCTCTGCAGTGCTTTCTGAACTCAAATGGTTTCTGATTTCTAACTTGAGGAAGTAAGCAGGTTGGCCTTTTGTTTGAAAACAAGAGTGAAAAAGATTAGTGAATGACTTTCAGGGAAATAGGCTTGACTGAGAAGAATCTGCTGAGAATCCTTTTGAAAAGTATTTTCAGTTGCAAGCACTATGGCCATATACAAATGTTATGTAGTGGTCTTTAATCAGATTCTTAAGCAGGTGATTAACTTATAAGCATTAAACATAATGCTTCTTACATTTTTTGTCTCATTGGTTTGTTTCGTTTTGCCAGTGAGTTGTCAAAAGCTAAAGTTCCTGTGGCAATCATAGATTTCCCTCAGAGGCTTTTGGTTTGAGATATATGGGTTCATTCGTTTCTCAGCTTCTCTATTCAGACCACAAGAACACCTGTGCTTTTCAAGGTGACATCTGGTTCGTACCATAATGAGATTAGTTTTGACATTCTGTCTCAGAAATGTCAATTCTCCATCTCTTCCAAGAACTACTTGTTCTTTTTTAAGAAGGGTGGAGCCTTCTGCTTTAATTGGCACAGAACTTGCTAACAGCTCTTTGGCTACTTCAGCTTAACGTGTATCTGTGCGTAAGGAGAGGAAAACTCCCCGGCAGCAGTAAGCTGTGTGGAAGCTTGTAAGAGAACATATGGATTAAATATGAGCTGTGCAGTTCACAACCGTTTATATTTTGAGATTAGGAGAAGAAGAAGGTAATCAGACGGGTTGAGATGTGAAATGCTTGACTATCAGCTTTGAGAGGCTTTGTGCTACATTGATCTCTGTGGAAAAAACATTGTAAATATACATTGAGACTACCTGGAAACAGCATAAAATTGTTTCAGGAGATGCAGATCTCAGTTATTTATACTGATAAGAACTTTCAACACTATTTTTTTTTTCTCTTTTTAGATAGATTCTATAGCTGATGGGGTTGCAAATTTCGAGCTTGAGGGACGGGAGCAGCAGATTCAGCATCCACGAATATCAAAAGCACAGAAGAGACGGGTATGATATAGCATTTAAACATTTCACAAATATTTGATTAAGTTGTTTTCAATTAAACTAAACTGTAGAATCATAGAATCATAGAATCATAGAATTAGCTAGGTTGGAAAAGACCTACAAGATCACCCAGTCCAACCATGCACCTACCACCAACATAACCCCACTAAACCAGGTCTCTCAACACTATATCTAAACGTTTCTTGAACACCTCCAGGGACGGCGACTCAACCACCTCCCTGGGCAGCCTGTTCCAGCGTCTGACCACTCTTTCAGAAAAGTAGTATTTCCTAATGTCCAGCCTAAATCTCCCCTGGCGCAACTTGAAGCCATTCCCCCTCGTCCTGTCACTAGTTACAAGAGAGAAGAGGCTGACCCCCAGCTCACTACAACCTCCCTTCAGGTAGTTATAGAGAGCGATGAGGTCTCCCCTGAGCCTCCTCTTCTCCAGACTGAACAATCCCAGCTCCCTCAGCCGCTCCTCATAAGGCCTGTGCTCCAGACCCCTCACCAGCTTCGTCGCCCTCCTCTGAACACGCTCCAGGGCCTCAATGTCTTTTTTACAGTGAGGGGCCCAAAACTGGACACAGTACTTGAGGTGGGGCCTCACTAGGGCTGAGTACAGAGGGAGAATGACTTCCCTACTCCTGCTGGCAACACTATTTCTGATACAAGCCAGGATGCCATTGGCCTTCTTGGCCACCTGGGCACACTGCTGGCTCATGCTCAGCCGAGCGTCGACTAATACCCCTAGGTCCGTTTCCTCCATACAACTTTCCAGCCACTCTGCCCCAAGCCTGTAGCACTGCCTGGGGTGAAACTGGTAATAATTTTACGGATGGCATCACCTTGCTAATTCAGCATTGATTTTGCACCTACAGGGTGTTGTGAAAACTTGAAAGTTGCTACATAGTCATACATTAGCCTTTTTAAAATAGTTGTACTTTTTTACATTCAGCAATGGGCTGGGCTGGAAGTCTGAATAGATCAGGAGACTGAAGACAGAAAAAAAAACAAACGATCTAAACCAAACAATTTTGTAAGAATTTCACTGGAAGTACTAATAAAGAAATAAAGTAAAATAACATAGAATACGTGGAAAAAATGGAAGTAGTAGAACACCACAGTTTTAACAAAAGAACCTTAATAGTGAAGTTCTTGTAAATTTTTGAGTTTTGGGATTTATTGGTCATTTAGCATTTGCTGAAGTTTGGGTTTAGGAGGTTTCTGAGACTTAGTAGTACTGACTCAGGAGAATGTTTCACAAACTTTAATGTACTGAGGAAACATTTGAAGAGTTAGAGACAACTGCTAAGCGAAGAGCTGTACAGACACCTTCTGAATCTTAATATTTGATATCATTTGTGTTTACAATCTAAGGAAAAAAAAGCTGCCTTGGAGAAGGAAAGAGAAGAAAGAATAGCTGAAGCTGAGATAGAAAATTTAACAGGGGCGAGGCATCTTGAAAGTCAGAAACTTGCCACCTTGTTGGCAGCAAGGCAATTGGAGATTAAACAGATTCCTTCAGATGGCCATTGCATGTACAGAGCTATTGAAGATCAGCTCAAGGATCGCCAGAATTCCTGGACTGTTGCAACTCTGAGAAATCAAACAGCAAAGTATATTCAAAGTCACTTTGATGACTTCCTGCCATTTCTTACAAACCCCAACACTGGAGACATGTATAGCAAAGGTAAGAGTTGTACTGTAAAAGATTATAGAAAACATACTATTTCTGAGAATTCTTGCCCTTGTTACAGCTGAGATGTGACTAACTCATCGTTATATATTTGTTCCTGAACTCGTTAGTTTATTGGTTCTGCTGTGTTCTAAATGCTGTAGAGGTTAACAACAGTTTGGCTTATTTGGAATTTAAAAAGCAACAACAAAAAGCAGCAGATGAACTACATATAGTTACAAGATATTAAAAACATATCAAGCTAATATGAGAATTAAGCATAATATCTGCTTTCACATTCTATTCTAGACTTAATACATTTGGAAACATGTATGCAATTTCATGGTTTTTGTTACTAACAATTCCTTGATAAAAAATTTACATTTTAAACTTCTTTTTTTTTCCCCCCATACTTTTTCTTATTCCTGTCTTCAGTCTTCATTTTTCTTTTCAAAACAGTTAACGCTTTTTCTTTTTTTTTTTTGGCCTCTTGCTTATCTTTCCCTTTCCCTCTCTTCAGTGAACGTATATATTTTCCTGTGTTTGGACTTTTCATATTCTAGTTGTTCATTGTCCAACCATTATTCTTCCTCAGTTGCTTGTTCTTAAAGGAGAGAACTACTAACAGCTGACTTTTTTCTTTCCCCACAGAGGAATTTGAGAAATACTGTGATGATATAGCAAATACGGCTGCGTGGGGTGGTCAGTTGGAAGTAAGTATTATGTTCACTCACTTCAGAATTTTGCAAATTATCAACGTATCTTCAGAAAAGGACTTCTTAAGAAATAGTACCTGTAGATAGAGAAACATATTCATAATTTTCTTCTGTGGTTATAATTTTCCTCATATCAGCTTTTCTGGTGGTCCCCTGATGTTCTGTTACATTTGACAACATAAAAGGTAAAAAATTCAGTAGCTTAAAATATTGTTAGAAAGGATGACAGGAGGGTTAGGGGAAAACTCTTTCTTAAGGGGAGGAAAGCATTTTCTTGTGCAGACTTGCACAGTAACAAAGCTGGCTGTAATGGAGCAACGCTGGGTTTTTGTAATAAACTTTGAGGTTGAGAAAGTACGTTTTAGTTTGTGCCCTTTTTTTTTTACTGCTTTCTGAAAGAGTAGTTATTACTGTCGTTAGCACAATGTTGCCTGTTTTTATCAAGACAATAACTTAAGGCAATTTGTTTTTAATTATAGTTGAAAAAGTTGAAGCTATTTTGCTTTTTAATCAAGTTTAGTTTCTAACAAAATTTGAAATATTATACCTAAACTCATATTCGCTATAATTAAATAGCATGTATGCTCCCCACCTGGATTTAATTGTATTACTGAATCTTTTTCTTTGCCTTACAGCTAAGGGCTTTGTCGCATATTTTGCAAACACCCATTGAGGTAGTGCAGATGGATTCCCCTTCTATTATTGTTGGTGAAGAATATTCAGGCAAACCAATAACACTTGTGTAAGTATGTAATTTTTTCCATTCTTAAACTTCTTACTAACTTTAAGAAAACTTTTTTTTCTTTTATTCAGAGCTTATGTCAATCTGTGTCTGAAAGTCAGCAACATTAAAAACTGCCTTTATTAATACTCTCCTTTTTTTTAGTGGCCATTTATTTTTCTGTGCTAAAACTTGAACTTATTTAAACTGTCTTCCAGTGCTGCTTGACATGCAGTATATTTTAGCTAAACTAAATATTTATTTTCTAACTTTTTTCAGGTATATGAGACATGCTTATGGATTAGGAGAACATTACAATTCTGTGAAACTTCTAACAGACATGGCTACAGAAATTGGCAGTTAGCACTAAAAAAAAAAAATCCACGCTGATAACAGTTGCATCTTGATATGCTGGGCTCCAGACAATTCTTAGATGGACTAGAAAGTAAAACTACCTGGAATGGATAAAAAGTGAAAAAAAGATGTACAAGGTTTTGCTGGAATTCATAATCAGCTCTTGATTTGAAACACACAAAAAATTCCAAACACAACAGTATTTTGAACTTGTTGGTGTTAATCATATTTAAAAAAAACTCTAAAATGCTGACTGTGTGGGTCAGAACTGTTTTTTTTTTTTCCTCCTAGAACTTAATCCCATGCCACAGTGAAAATAGTCAGCAACAAATGGTTAATCTGCAAAATACTAAAGAATTAAGGTTACTAGAAAGGTTGCTGTTGCATTATTTCTTGGAGATTTTCATGATCACGGAAGAGTTGAGGACTTCAAAATAATTGAGTTGTTTAGATTGATGGAGTATCCTTTGCTGTTTGTTAGTTCCATCAGACTCTAGCTTTAATACTATAGTAGGGATCCCCTTTGTTTGGGCAGGGAAGAGTTTCACTGAAGGAATCACAAAAAGTGTCTTAAAATTTTACAGACTTTTATCAAGTTTTTTTACCAAGATCTGAGGGCTTCACTTTAATTTTGCAGTAGGAATACTTGATGCAGTTCCTAGTTCTGACAGATAGAGAACTGTTGACGACTGTACATCATAACACGGATGTGAGTCAGCTGTGCTGTTCATCTGTGTGTTTTGATGGTACAGAGATCTTACAAACAGGTCCTCAGTCTCCTCAGCTCAGGTAGTGAAACTTACCTGAACTCATTATATATGGATCTACTGATCTACATGTGGCCTAAAATGCATTATTTTATAAGACTTAAAAGAGCTGGTTGCATACAAGTTTAAAAATAACAACCTTCTCTTGTATCAGTAACTTTAAAGGTGATATGCAAAATAATTTATGTTTTCCTTATTATGCACAGAGAAGACTTGAAAGGTTTTTTTAAATGGTTTGTTTTTTTACATTGGAAATGTAGGTTTTTGTCTTGAGGTTGCTATGACTCCAAAACTGACAGCAAACTGTAATGCAGTCAGTTGCTTTTTAACAATAGAAGTGTTGTTGCTCTTAAAGCTGTAGTCAATAACGTCGTAATTGTCTGCATTATTTTAGTGCTGATAAGTTGCTTTGGAGAAAAGCAGTTCTCATCAGATTTAAACATGTATGCCCTCAACTGAAGATTATGAGGTAACAGTGCACATATTGTAATCCTTTGGTGAATTTAGCCAGTGGATTGACATTCCTTGGACTTAAAAATTGCAAATCTGCTCTTCATCAAATAGATAAATGTTCACTTTATGGATCAGATTATGTCTGAGTTAAAGCACTTTGAGAAAGGTAAAAGTGAAAATAAAAAAGCAATCATAGCAGAGGTCTGTGGGTAGCAGAGGTGCTGGTTGAACAAGCAGAACATGTATTAAGAGTTCTTTAGAATGATGCCTGCTGGGATAACCATGTATTAACAAGATCAAGAATTTGTTGCATCCTTATTTATCAGATACAGCATAGCAAATATAGCTCTATTTATAGCAGCTGTTCTACTGCAGAATTTGGCTTACTACCTTGATTGTATGAAACCACATTTTTAATTTCAAACAAAAAAAAAATCAGATATGTTATTATGGAAAAGGTGTCTCTATTCATAATACCTCTATGAATATCGCTAAAAATAATAGTTTCAAATACTATTCTCAGTGTTACTTAAAATTGGCATGATATGAAATGCATACGCTGCTTTTCATAGATACCTTGTGAAAGAAGTTCTTTGGTTTATTGGGTTCTCATTTTTTTAATTGGCGGAGGAAAATGTCAGAATCCTGGAATGCCTGTACTAACAGTTCGTGCTGTTTATTATGTTTACAATCTGTATAAAGAAAAAGAATGTTTTAATATAGTGAGCAAAAGATCTTTGCTCGTGCTGTGTGGAACTTGCCAAAAAGTAATAAATTGGTTTATATGTGGCAAATTTTGTTGTGGTCACTTCTAATTTTGTACATGAATTGTTCACTTCTTAATTTCTAGTATTAATAAATCTACTAATTTTTATGTCTTCAGGATCCTACTGTAGCATGAATTCTCTATGACTCGTCCCATTCAAGCAGACAGAACTTTGCTCTTTGTAAAATTGTGTTTATAGATGAGTTTTATGCTCAACTTTGTAGTAATTTACAGAAGAATTTATTTGAAAATATTCTTGAACTTCTCTGTATATGAAAATGACCAAGTGAAACAGAGTTCTCTTCAGAATTTTAATTTCCTGGTGAACCTGGGACATCTGTCTGTACCTGTCACCATCAGCCTCCCCCATCACATGCCCTTCTTAAAAGTCTCTCCCCAGCTTTCCTGTAGGCCCCCTTGAGGTACTGGAAAGCTGCTATAAGTTCTCCTTGGGGCCTTCTCTTCTCCAGGCTGAAGAGCCCCAGCTCTCTCAGCCTATCCTCGTAGGGGAGGTGCTCCAGCCCTCTGATCATCTTCGTGGCGCTCCTCTGGACCTGCTCCGATATCTCAACGTCTTTGTGTTGGGGGCTCCAGAACTGGATGCAGTACTCCAGGTAGGGTCTCACAAGAGCAGAGCAGAGGGGCAGACCTTGACCTGCTGGTCACCCTTCTGTTGATGCAACCCAGGATACAGTTGGCCTTCTGGGCTGCAAGCACACACTGCCGGCTCATGTCGCATCTTTCATCAATGAGCAGTCCCAAATCTTCCTCCTCAGGCTACTCTCAAGCCATTCTCCACCTGACCTGTATTTCTATTCCTTGCTGTGCTGCGTGTCACCTCATTGCCAAGTTGGTGGTGTGGGCTGCAGCCAGTCCCAGGAAGCAGAGCAGGTGATGGCAGAAGGGGGAGCAGGTATGTTCACCCCGTGTCCAAGATTTTTTTTTGTAAATTATTGCTTTATTGAATTTCATATTTTTTATTTATGTTCCTTATGTGTACATGTACAATTTTCATAATCCATTGTGTTTACACAATGAAATATGATACTGGAGCTAAAGCACTGGGAAATGGGGAATCTGTTTCTTAACAGCTTTCCTCGGGGCAAAAATGTCATTAGAGACACATTATTATTACAATGGTTTGTCCTTACCTTCTGTTTTTCACAGGCAGTTTAAGAGGAGCTGTGACAGGCCACAGTGAAAAACCATGAGACTGGAACTTAGACACATGGGGAGCTTGTCCCCTGTGCTCCTGCTCTGTCTCAAAGAGTAGGAGGCGCTAGCTAAGTGTGTGATATGATCAAGATTCTTTGGTGTGTGGCTTGGATTTGAGTAACAGAGGTATTTTAGGAGAGTCTTCAATGAATAACTCCCTCAGGAAATTGATACTTCTCTTGGGATCTGAACTTTATTGATCAAAGTTTGAATCCAGACCCTTATGGCCTGTTCCAAAGCAATGACTGTTTGAATGTCCATTGAATTCAGTTCTTAGTCACAAATCTGGAGTAGTATTAGCTGTTCCTTGAGAACTTCAGCAGGGATTAAGGACTGCATTGACTCAGGAGGAGTTCCTTAAACACAAAGATTTTTTGGCCTTTAGCTGGTAGAGACATAAATAAAGTTGGCCTATTCTGTACATAAAGGATTTTTTTGATTGTTAACTGAATACTTTTTGCCAGCGCTATATGTGATAGAAACTAATGTAAAAATGTTCACTTACGAGTTGCAGATTTCATTTTAATAGCAATTATTGTAAGCATACTGGAGGTAATTTTTATATTGTGTGGGAATTTTTCAGTTGATTAATATGTGATTTACAGAAATATAAGCTTAGTCTTTGTGCAACAGGAAGAGAGATTTTTTTTTTTTTTTTTTTAACATTCTTGTCCACATGCTGCACTTGTGGCAGCTTATGGCCCTGAGCCTCGGTTGGCGGTCCCAAGCCTTCTCTTGATGGCCTAGCCCCTCAGGTTTGGGGCCCAGGGTCTCCTTTTTTTGTGACCAAAACCTCCATGTTAGGGCCGTGGTACTCATTTTTGAATTCATGGCCTTTCCCGGGTCTCATTTCTTAGGGTCCACAGCCTCGTTTGAGATGAAGAATTGTTGTTTTTTTTTTTCTTGTACCTCAGGGGATCATTCCAGGGGCCAAGGCCTGAATTTTAGGTCTTTTAAAAGCCTCCTTCAGGGTCCAAGCATCCATCCATCAACAGCCTCTTGTTCCTATTTCATGTATAATAGGGTGCAACACTCCATTTTTAAGGGTCCCGAGCCTCAGTGTTTAGTGTCCAACGTCTTGTTCTCAGGCTCCAAGCCCTTACTTTCAGGGTTCACTGCCTCCATTTCCTGAACCTCGCCTTTTAACGGCCAAAGCCTGACTTGCGAAGCCCTGAGGTTCAGGCTCGCCCCGGGGGCCTGCCATATAAGGGCAGCGCTGGGTAGTAGAGGCGGCGGGTTCGGCCGGGTGCGTGGGCCGGGCCCGTGAGGGCTGGGCCTTGGTGGGGTGTGGGGCTGTCTGGCGGCGGGGGTGGGAGGACAGCCCGAGGTTCTCCTTGTCGCAGCATGTCTGAGAGATGGGAGAAAAGGCACTTCCCTGGCCGAATCCAGCCGTTGCCCCCAGTTATTGCCACCGGCAGGAGGGAGTAGAGGACAGGCATGTCCTCTGAGCCTTTTTCTGATCTGTCTTGTGCTGCCCTCTGAGCTCTGGGGACACATGGCCCTGTCAGCCATCCTAGCTGCTCCCTGGGGCACAGCATTGAGGGGCAGGGACAGGGGAAGCTCTTACTAATGCCTCTGGAATCACAGGCACTGCTGCTGTGGCAGCACTTTCTCTGGGAACTGGGGACACCCCTGCCACTCTGAGGAAGGAGTTCTTACCTGGCCATCTCCTGCACACCCTGGAGGTGGGTTGAGGCACTGAGAAGCATGTCTCAGCCACCCCACTCCTAAATGGCCTCCATCTGGCTTTGGAGGCCCGTGCTGCAGAGCAGCATCTTTGAGTTCTCACACCAGGAGCCCCAGCACTGGGTCCCTGGGAGGAGCAGGGGGATGGGGATGTGGCACATGATGTGAGTGAGTTGGTCATGCTGGTGCTCCTTCCAGAACATTGCCACCTTCTGCAGTGTCAGCTCTGTGGTGAAGGACAGTAGCAAAAAGGAGGGCCAGGAAGAGCTGGGGGAAAATGGCTTCCACCTCCTTCATGACAGGAGGCAGCTGGAGTGTTTTGGGGATGGTCCAGTCTACTTTGAGAGTTGTAGGGATGGAAGGACAGATAGGGAGGAAGATCCCTGAGGCAGGTCTATGAGTGTGTCCCAGGCCAGGGACAAGCCAATGGGGTGGACAAGAGAAGGGGAGCAGGGACTCAGCCTCAGATGGGCAAGTGAGGAGCTCACGGCCAGGATAAGGAGATGTGCCCTGTGGATGGAGCTGTGTGCTGCAGAGAATGGTTCATGAGCACCATGGCTGGGAGCTCCAAGAGCATTGCCCTCCAAATGGTGACGGCAACACTGAAGGTCCACGGGGCTGTCAGCATGGCTGCCCCTTCCTGGGTGATGGCTGTGGGGTGGGGAGGGGAGATGAGCCCTGAGGGCTGTGGGTCCCATACCTGGTACACGTTAGAAAGCAGCCCAGCAGACTGGTAACCATCTCCCTGAGCTGTGTGCTGCCCAACAAAGACATGAACACTGTCAAAGAATTTATTTACAGAACTCTTTGACAATTGCATTAGTAACTACTAAGACATTTTGGTGATAACTGGGTTCCCTGTGCTCCCTTTGTACTCTGTCTTTTGCTGGACGAGTTTCTCTCTCTGCACATCAGATAGGCAGGGTCAGCTGGGGCTCTCCTCTTCAGTCTAGTTCTTTGTTGGCTGTTTTGGAGCAGCTGGGCATCATCTCAGTTGAAGATGGGGTTACAAGAGAAGAGTAAGTAAAACAAATGCAAAGGAGAAGTGTTAGTTGCCGCCATAAAATCAGAAAGATGAGAGAAAGAAGACTTTGAATTGCAAAAGAGAAAGCTGTACATAAAGAGGCGTATTGTTTGGATTCAACCTCCAATTCAGGCTAACGCATTTTGAAACTGTCATAATTCCGTGGGTGTTTTCACCCGAGAAGTGCCCTGAGCAAGAAATGAAGATGCAGAATGTTTCCTGCCATCCTCATCTCCACTGCCCAGGCTTATTTCATGGGAATGTCCCTCCCTGCCAGGAGAGCATTCTGGGAGCTGGGCCATGTGCAGAGACATGGACATTCCTTGGTCTGAGCAGAAACTGTTCTCCCCAACGCTTGTTGCCCAGGCCAGGGCTTTCCCAGAGTTTGCGCCTCTGCTGGGTGCTCTTGGCAGTCCTGCGGCGTTTGCTGGGCACACCAAAGGCCGAGCAGTCATCAGCTTTGTCCTAGCTCTCCCCAGACAAAAGGTGAGCGCCTGTCTGGGTGCTGTGGCCCTTGGTGTCACCTCAGCAGTCCTGTAGTTGTTGTGCAGGTGCTGGGGCAACATCAGGTGCTGTTCCAGACTTGCATGCTGGAGGGGTGGGCAGAGTGGCCCCTGTGGCCTTAAACAGCTCCTCTGCAGCCGAGGCAGATGGAGTTTGTCCCACAGATGACTCCCTTGCCATGCCCTGGGTCCACATGTGCTTATAGTGGGCCTGCATGGCGCAGAGTAGCCAGGCTACATCCTGCTGTCTGCCTGCGGATCCCAACTGCCACCAGCCAGGGTTCCACTGGAGGGGTTGCAACAGCCCCTGAGGCCCATGTGTCATGGCAGCCACATCCCCATGCCACGCCCCAGGCCTGGCTGGCTGGAGCAGCCTGAGCAGGCACTGCTAAGCAGCTGTGCCTATGAGTCCTGCACAGAGCTGTGGGTGCTGGGTTGTGGGGCCAAGGGGAGAAGGAAATGGCACTGAAATGCTGTAAGCAGTGAGAGGTGAGTGCTGTGTACTGTTGTTTGCAGGGGTAGGGAATCCCTTCAGTGACTTCTCCTGCTCTAACGCAGCAGTGATGCCACATCCACTTCCCACTTCGTCATCCTATCTGTCTCTGGGTTGGTCCAGAGAACCCAATCAGTCCCTGGTGCTGACAGCTCCAAGAACAAACTGATCACCATAAATCAGTGAGGGCACCTGCCAGCTCACTCACCCCACCGATCCCAGAGGGTAGAAGGATCCCAGATGAGCCCTCAGGTTGTTGGGAAAATTTCTGCTCAAATAGGCTTGCTCAGTTATTTTTATCCCCGAAATAGACAGTAGAGAGTCTCCAGCTTTCTTTATTTGAATAAAGGCAGAGTCTGCTGGGGGCACTTCCCCCATAGGGTCTCTCAAGGTATCAGGGGTTCTAGCCCCCTTTTTACCCTCATCTCCCAACCACATTGTCCCTCCTCCTTTCCTCATTGGCTGAAGTACTCAGAGGTTATGTGGACAACAGGTTGGCCATGAGCCAGCAGTGTGCCCTGGTGGCCAAGAAGGCCAGTGGCATCCTGGGGTGCATTAAAAAGGGCGTGGCCAGCAGGTCAAGGGAGGTGATCCTCCCCCTTGACTCTGCCCTGGTGAGTCCTTGCCTGGAATATTGTGCCCAGTTCTGGGCTCCCCTGTACAAAAAAGACAAGGATCTCCTGGAAAGAGTCCAGCAGAGGGCCACAAAGATGATAAAGGGCCTGGAGCACCTCTCTTATGAGGAAAGGCTGAGCGACCTGGGTCTGTTCAGCCTTGAGAAAAGAAGACTCGGACAATGTCATTGTATAGACAATGTCTATAAATATCTAAGGTGCAGGAGGCAATAGGATGAGGCCAGACTCTTTTCAGCAGTGTGTGGCTATCACCACAAGGACAAGGGGAAATGGCCACAAACTGAAGCGTAGGAAGTTCTGCACAAATGTGCATAAGAACTTCTTCACAGTGAGGGTGATGAAGCACTGGAACAGGCTGCCCAGAGAGGTTGTGGAGACGTTCTTCTCTGGAGACGTTCAAGACCCGCCTGGACGCCAAGCTGTGTAACCTGGTCTAGGGAGCCTGCGTTGGCAGGGAGGTTTGACTTGATGATCTCTAGAGGCCCCTTCCAGCCCCTACAATTCTGTGATTCTGTGATTCTGTTACAGACTTCCTGGTCTGCCTAATACATATTCCCCCTTGTATGTGACCCCCTTTTGTATCACTCATCACATGTGTAATTGACTTCCACTTTATGCAGCCCAGGGAGGAGAAGTTAATATTAATTAGCCTATTAAGCTTGCACAGTAAGTCCAAAGTTCGTAAGTGCAAGTTATCAATTGACCTTTGTAACATAAAAACTTATTCGGTGAGAGTGTACAGACACCAAGTGGGGAGGAATTTGCAGGCTTCTGCACAACATCTTGTGATCAAGGGCATTTGTTTGCAAGCCTCTGTGCAAATAATTATGTTTGCAAGGATATCTTGTTTGTAATTTTTTTAATCTCAAAATGAATAGAAAAACATTACACATTGGAAAAAAATTTCCAAAATTAAACTTAGTATGTTAACAAATCCTCAGTTTTACATGGAATCATTTGCCAAGCCAGGTTTTATCAGAAACATATGGTGAAAAAGAGAGGAAAGAGGAGAGAAGAGAGAGGAAAATGTGAAAGGAGAGCTAAAGAAAATTGTCATTTGCAGTAGTTATATTAAAGGTAAAAAAAATGACTTTCTCTTAAGCATCTCTCCTTACCAAACTACTGCTTTCACATACAGCATTACTATAGAACAGTTTCAGACCAAGACTGCGGATTGAAAGAAAAAAATTAAGCTGAAGATTGTCCAAAAACATCTCAAGTGTTCTCCTACACAGTACTCATTGTGAAAAGCATCTCTGAAGAAATCCCCAAGATAAATAGGTCTGTGTTTAACATCTGCTGTTTAAAAAGAATGTAGGAGAAGTGATAGAATGCTAGAAAGGTATCCAGTAAGCATCTTAAATAAGTTTTCTGACAAGACACCTTCAGTGGAAAAAGAAGCAGACAAAGAATATAAATGACATGAAAACCTTCCATTCTGGGGATTAGTCCTGACTGTATTACTTAATTGACAAACTGCTTAACTTCATCAGTTTGTATTTTTATTGCTGACAAATGGAGTTGACATTGTTTATAAGAAGGGCTTGAGAATCCATCTTCCGGCATTTGACTTCAAAAAAAAACAATTTGACTTCGTAAACGCAGAATTTGTGCTGTGTACAGAGCTCTGGTGAAGACGATTCTGAATCCTTTTCTGATGTACACCTACACAGATGCATTTATAAAAAGAGATTAAAAAATAATCTTCTCTGTACTTAATTTTAATCTACACTTTTGAAGTTTCATTCTGGCCGAGGAAAAATGTAGATTTTCTGGACATTACTCTGCTCAGGATAGTGTTAAAAGGTCACGGACTTAAATAATCTTTTCGCACAAGGTGTATTCCTTCCCAAGTTGTCATCTGAAAGATGCATGAGAAACACCCACTGACCACAGAAGGGAATAAATAACTTAATGGACAAAGGTGACAGCTGTTCAACCATATTTTCAATTCCACATTTATCCAGGACAGTGAAATATTTGGTTCTTAGCCTTCTGAAGCTGTCATATATGGTCTTTCCTCACCACAGCCAAGAAAAATGAAAGGCAGAGCACTCCGACATCTGATTTCACTGAAAAGCCAAACATCTAATAAAACAAAGAAGTCAACTTCTGCTTGTGGCAGAATTTACAAAACCCTTTGCCACTGCTTGAAAGGCTGGGTTTGTTTTGTTTTCTGTTTTTCTACCTCCTGGCATGTGCTTGCAAAGACTTGGGCAGAACTCGTTTTTAGCATTCAAATTACATTTATCTGTGGCATGTTTGGAAAAGCTCCAAGACAGCAGGGGCATGCAGGCTTCTCTGTGCTGCAGAGTACACGGTCACCGTGATCTGCTGGGACACCGGCAGCACTCTGTGACTTCTCTCCTACAGTGACTCAGTGCAGAAGGAAGTACAAAAGGATGTAAACAGTTGGGTTTAGATTTATATTTTTAGGCTCTGAACAACACCTTTGTGCTATATGTCAAAAAGAGAAAAACAGAGTCATCAGCGGTCAGTCTTAGTCAATCACGATTTCTTTAGTTCCTTAGTTTATTTTGATGTCCCTGCAATATTTTCGATGAAGTATTTTTGTAACTTTCTCTTAATGAAGCAGTGAGGAAAACAGAGTACCTTTCTGGCAACAAATCACTACCTGAAAGGACTCAATTTACTGAGGTTTTCTTTAAGTCCTGTTACTAAAACACAGGCTGCACTTTGCCAAAACCAAGATGTTACTGTTATTAAAAAGTGGATTAACTTCAAAAGATAGTTATTCCTAATGCCCAAGGAAGCACCCCTTGATCTGCAAAGACAGTTAACAGCTGAGAGAGCAATTAGATTGTCCTGAACAGGACAACATTTCAGCTGACCTTCTCATAGTTATTAGTAGTTCACTTTCCTCAAAGGAAAAACAAGCTACCACAGATTTTTCTCCCCCCTCACGTTTGTATTAAAGAATGGATTTGTGGGCCAGTTATACAAGCTCCCTTAGAATTCTTTTTAAAAATTTGCATGTGGTAAAACAGAAGTTTGTCCGAAGAATTTAAGCTGTCAAAAAGTTCTTAATTGATCCACTAATTTAAACAATTTTTTGCTTTATTTTATGAAGTGAATTAGGTCATATTAACAGATACGGTCATCACTGCCTTTCAATTTTGTTACTGCTCAGCGTAAGAAATCAGACCAATTCTTCTTCTGTATCCCTTTCTTATGTCATTGTAGCCGACGCACTACCTCCCTAATGGAAAGAAATCCTTTTGCATATTTTAAAAATGCACTTTTTCAGAGCATGTAAACATTTCTGCTGACAAACCATGTTCTGAAATACTAACTTCATTGATAACAACTTAGACAATCAAAAAATGGTGTGTCACTGGTAGGTGAACACTGTCATTCATAAGTATTTTACAGTCAGATGTAGTAAGAATACAAGAGATAAGTAACAAGTCCCTCAAAATGAAAAGGCATTATGGCTTAAGAAACATGAAATCACCTTTTACCTGTTTTTTATTATTTAGTTAGCATCAGGAATACATAGGTAAAAAGCATACCAAATATTCTTGGTATCCACATCACATTCTGTGTGAAAATTCCTGTAATAACAGAAACTTCGTTTGAATTATCCTTTCCAGCATCCCAGTCACTCCAGGTATCCGCTATTTCTGGCTAGCTATCGTTTTGAAACAGTCAAAACCCAGTAATTTTGAAAATATAACTTATACATATCACCACAGTTATCCAGTACAACAAATGTGATTTAACAATATCCAAAAGGATGTGTAGCATCTACCCTTTTGTGCAGATCTTCTGCTTGAAATAAAAGCATACATACACCCAGAACTACTAAGATCTACTAGTCACTCTGGAGAGCTACTTCTTCTGCAGACAGATAGCAGTAGGACAGGGGAGTATGGTTTTAAACTAAAAGAGGGGAGATTTAGCATAGATGTTATGGGGAAATTCATTACTCAGAGGGTGGTGAGGCGCTAGCACTGCTGTCCAGTGAGCTGTGGGTACTCCATCCCCGGAGGTGCCGAAGGCCATGGAGGGGGCCCTGGGCAGCCTGATCTGGTGGGGTGCAGCCAGCCCACAGCAGGGGGTGAGGCTGGAGGTGTCTTTAAGTTCCCTTCCAACCAACCATGCTGTGATTATGTGGTAGTTAACTATTCTGTAATAGTTACAGGCAACAGAGCTGAGTATATGACTCGTGATGACACAGATCTGATGTAGTGAGATGGTGGCACTCCATCTGCTGTAAGTTGACTGTGTGTAATGCTTTGATGAATTGCAATTGTGAGAATTATCGCTATATGTGCTGGCAGCAGGCAGGGTAGGGACACTGCCTCTTGCAGCTGGCAGGGTAGGGACACTGCCTCTTGCAGCTGGCATTGGCTGTATGGATTTCTCCCAGCTTTCCAACCTTCCTCCTTGGCTGTCTGTGGTCACGTTGTGAATTCACTGCTAGGAAGATTGAGTAAATGGAGATGGGCAGCAGCTCTTAGAGGCAGTCTGGTGTCTTTTAGGAAGCCCTGATCAGATGTTTCAGATGGACCTGTTGAAGCACATCCAGAAGAGGGCCACAAAAGTGATCTGAGGGATGGAACACCTCCCCTATGAGGACAGGCTGAGAGAGCTGGGGCTGTTCAGCCTGGAGAAGAGAAGGCTTCTGGGAGACCTGATGGTTGTCTTTCAGTATCTAAGGGGGTTGTAAGAAAGAAGGGGACAGACCCTGCTAAAGGTTTTGATAGGAGGAGATGGTGTCAAACTAAGAGGGAAGATTTAGATTGGATATAAAGAAAAAAAATTTTACAGTGAGTGTAGTAAAGCAATGGCACAGGTTGCCCAGAGAGACAGTGGATACCCTGTCCCTGAATACACTCAAGCTGGATGAGGCTCTGAGCAACGTGATCCAGCTGTAGGTGTCCCTGTTCGTTGCAGGGGTTGGACTAGGTGACCTTTAAAGGTCCCTTCCAACTCAAATGGTTCTGTGATTCTATGTATTGCCTTGCTGTGTAGGAGAAGTGGCATCTTCAGGGATGCAGCAGCCTTCATGCAAAAGGCACGGATGCCGAATGCCTCAGAGCCAACCTGAAGGCTTTTGTGAGAGCAGGATTGAGGATGTCCCAACTGCATCATCTGGTTAGTCCAAAAGGCAACACTTCATATGGTCTTTTTTTGTAAGCCGTACAATTGTTTCCTGTACAACTTTTTATTTTTAGTTCTCAGACACACGCTGCCCTTTATCTTCCAGCTGATCTCCTGTGATGCATTTATTAATGACAAGCAGCCTGTGTTGATTACTTAATCTATGTAAGCAGCTGAGCAGACTTAAAAATAGGGCCCGAAATAGAAAAGGCATTTTCTCTGCTGCCCTTGGCTCTGAGAAGAATGCTAACCCACCAATTCCTTTGTTTTGAGAGACTAATAAAAGCAGCAGATGGGTTATGATTAATCACGAGAGGCATATGGTATAGGTACTTTCAGATACAATCTTAGCAACTGCCTCCGTATGTTATAAGTAGGTATATCATAAGAACTGTTCACACACCAAAAATCAGTAAAACCACAAATAGACCAAGGTAATCTCTGTGTTCCAAATTAAATGCATCAACAGCGTTGTCCGAAAAGCTTTATCCTCTTTGCACGTTGGAAAAATTGAAATGTGCACCTTTAAATAGCAAAAAATAAAAATTATATATATCTGTTTCTAGGGAGCTATGTTTTCTGCAAAGTCTTCCCATATTTTATCTGTCCCACAAACATTTTGTTGTGATATCTGAAGAGATCAGATTCATGAAGAGTCTGAAGGTGCTGTGCTGGTTCGGAAACAAACTTAAGGACCTTCCAGATGAGAGTAGTATTATTTTATTTTTAAGGATTTTTTTCCTTTGGTAGAACACTGTTGTCTTATTAAAGATCCTTTTGATGAAACTAATGGCATGGAGATTTTAAACTAACAGCTCTTCCTCATGTACACACGTATCTTATAAAAATAATACTAAAAAAACCCTTGATACTTAAAACCCTTGATACTGTAAATAGGCAATAATTTGTTGTAAAATTCTAGTGAGGCTGCACTAAATTTGCAATCAGTGTGGGATAAAGGGTGGCACATCTAGTAAAGAAGTGGTTTTTTTCTTACCCCTGTGCTGAGTGTTGGAGCACGAAACACCGAAAGTAGAACAGAGAAGGCTGTTGGAAATCATAGAATCATAGGATCATACAATGGCCTGGGTTGAAAAGGACCTCAAAGATCATTGAGTTTCAACCTCCCTGCTGAGTGCAGGGTTGCCAACCACTAGACCAGGCTGCCCAGAGCCACGTCCAGCCTTGAATACCTCCAGGGACGGGGCATACACAACGCCCCTGGGCAACCTGTTCCAGTGCGTCACCACCCTCTGTGTGAAATCGGGGATGCCTCTGTGAATAGCATAAAAAGGAACAAAGAATACAAACTTGTAGCCACAGTAGCTGTAAAATTAGCCAAGAGACAGTAAATGAAGCCAGAAGCATGTTTTCCAGAAACAAAGCGTGATTTGCACAGGTGGGTCATGTGCTACTCCACAGGTTCTATTTTCCTGCTAAAATATGGTTCTAAAATGGGAAAGAAACTGAGACAGGTGTTTGCCGCAGTGCTTTTACTGCTTTTACTAGCTCATAATTTTCTTAATAATATGAAAAATACCTGTATACAGGCAAGAAGTTGGGGAATGGAGTAAGAACGTTTTAAATCCTACTTGCAAAACTGCACTGTTTAGAAAATGAAAAAGATCCTCAAGGAAAATTACCTACCTGCTACACCAAAAGTTTACTTTTTCTGTTTTAGTTGTGGAAATCACAGAAAAATCTTTGTTTGCTCATTTTTAATAAAGAAACTGGATGTCACACTTCTTCTAACAGTGCACTCCGTTCTTGCAGACCATTATTTCTAAAGAAGTGATAGCTTTCCCCGACATAACAGTGAGCCTCCCCCTCTAGTGCAAGGACGTGTAACAAACATTGTGATAAGGGTCTTATTCTAGTTGGACAGCTTTTAGTTTGTATCATCTTCACTGACATAGCCTTGATGCTGTCTGTAGGAATAGTGCTGCAGTTGTGGGGGTTTTTTTTTTGTTTTTTGTTTTTGTTTGTTTTTTTTTTTTTAATTAAAAGGTGCCCTTACATGACAGTCCCTTCAGAAAATTATCTTAGCTATAGAGTTTTTCCCCTGATGATGGAAGCCTGTGGACCATTGCGCATCTAGGACATTGTCATAGATAAAGAGAGACGAGCGTGTGTTGGGTGCAGGCTGCCTGGGGCGGGCAGCTGGGACATGAGGAAGAGCATTGTGCTGTGCAAGGAAGAGCAGCTCAGGTGTGCAGTGCCCTGCTGTGGGACCAGGACCGGTCTTTTCACAGCTTGTGGGCCAGAATGAAGGGGGGTAGGTGCCTGCTACACACCAGCCGGTATTGAAGAGGAGGTGTGCAAAACCTTTAGAACAACTGGGAGAGCCTCTAAAAGCCATTGGAAGAACCTGTAGGACCAAGCAGAAGAAATTCCTTGTTTGTGGGCACTGCAGTCAGATTCCATCACTGGTAAGTTGATTGCATGCATGGCTTCATGAGGACTGTAGCACACCCACATGACCTATTTCTGTCCATCAGAATGGCGATGGTGGAATTCAAGGTCTTGGGATTTTGATGACTGACAAGTAATATGAGCACAACCTTTCTAATCATTTTCTAGGATGCAGACTTTTTCCCTGTGTTCCTGATGTAATATTTGAGAACTTTTCTAATTACGCTTCCTACAGGCTTGACTTGAAAATGTGTTCAGTTGATAGCTCAATTTCTGTCTAGACAAAAACACTTGAAAATGCAGATAGCAAATGTGTGCTTAATAAAGACATGCTGAGAACTGTAAAGATAGCAAAACATGACCGTACTTTTCAGACATAAAAAAATGTTTTCACAGGCAGGAGTGTAGTAATTGAAAATGTATTGTTTGAACAAGGTCAAACATTATTACTTCCGATGTAATTTTTCTCCTGTAAGCAATGCACAGTTGTTTTACTGGCCTTTCCATAAAGCAATTAAATTTTTCCATTTGCTTCATTTGTCGCAACTCCCGGAAGAAACTAGCACATTGTAAACTACCATTTCCTTACAGAAGTTCCCTTGTTCACTTCATGCCTCTAGTACAAAATATAGGGCAAGACTGGGCCAACCTGAATAATTTCTAAAAATCAATACTTGGTACTGTTACTCAGGAACATGAGATGACCCAACACATTTTAGCAGGAAAACCTAAAATATGGATATGATTTTGTATAGTCAGCTACACTTTAATGCATCTTCAATGGAGTGAAAGCCTATAATTGTTCATTTAAATTTAAAAATGAATTCCTTTTTTTTAAATTTCCAATTACAGATGCTAATGATATCTACAGAGATAATTTCTCTGTATGTACTTGTCTGTTTTTAAATTTTGTTTGCTTTCTAGAAAGGTGCTAAGTCATGATTTTCAGATGACAGTAGATATCCTTTTTTAATGTGTTCGTTCTCAAAAGAACATCCCATTGTAATTTTCCCCAAGCTCCCTGACCTCTCCTCGGATGTCTACCTTTATTTCCTAAAAGGAAAGCCTTTCAAGGCTTCTCTCCTCTATCTCCTCTTCCTTTCCGTCCCTTGAGTATTGTCAAATACTTGAGCATTGATAGGGATCATGTCCTTGCGAATCTGATCTATTCAGAAGATAATCATAAAACATCATAGCAACTAAAGAGGAAAGTACCGTAACCCCATAACAGCTCGTGATCTGTCTACATCCCGGTTTACTATGGGATCATAATATATGAGCTGGATGTCACAGCAGACTCCAAGTGGAATTTGAGGCAACAGTGCTTTCTCTCCACTAATAACAGAAACTGCATTGTGGGCTACATTCGGAGAGGTATAGCGAGCAGATACTCTTCTGCTTGGCACTGGTGAGGCTACAGCTGGGATAGCATTCCCAGTTTGGGGCTGATGCACTCAAGAAGGTCCACTGGAGAGCCATGGAGTTGGTTGGGGGCCTGTAAAATGAACACTTTGAGATTGAGGGAATTGAGTTTGCTGAGTATAGAGAAGATGCTAAGGGAGGAACTAGTCATAATCTACTAATGTAAAAGAACTACAAAGATGATGGAGCCAAACTCTCTTCTGGCTTTCTAGCAGAACAAGTGGCAACAATTAAAGCTGTATTTTGAGATGTTTCAGGTAAAGCTTTGGGCCTAGGAGGCAAGTGCAGCATTGGTGCAAGTTATCCAGAGAGACTGGAATATCTCTTTGAGTACTTCCTACACATGGCTAGACAAACCGGAGCTGACCAGGTCTTCCATTGTCAGGAGCCCCATTTCAAGCAGGAAACTTGATGAGATGGCCTTCAGAGGTTACTTCCACCACCACACCAACATAATTTTACTAAGAGTGTTTATTACAGTTCCCAGGCTAATTCTAGACTTTCATCTAATAAGAAGACAGAGCATGTTAAGTTTGAAAACAATTGCATAGTAAGTACCTTTAATAGTAAGTTCTCCATTTAATCCTGTGTATGAGATTCAGTGTCTTTTCCTGAAAGATTTATTTATATATTATAAGAAGAACGCACAAGATAGCCTATTTGTATTTGTGACAGATGAAAAAGGATCTCAGTAGATGTTTTCTTGTATTATTGCTTACTCCACACAGAGTGTGAATATGCACTGTATGTAAGAGTAAATTTTGTCAGAGAGGCAAGCTAAGGTATTACCTTCAAGGACTGGGCTTCCCCAGATTGATAACAAAGGTTACATGATTTAAGAAGAGCCTTGAGCTGTTTTTACAAATTTCAGCTGCAGCAGCATGCAAAATTTTTCAGATCAGAGCAGTTATAAACGATCATTTCAACGACCACCATAAAATATGCGTTTCAGTGTGTAAAGAGCCCAACCCTGTGCAGTGTGCTGTAAAAGGAGATGAGAACATCTGAGTAATGTTACAAAACGTAATCCAGCTGAGTAGAGAGCAAACAGGATATTGGTTAGATGTGTAATTTCTTAACATTTTTATGCATAAATAAAGTACATTTTGTGGGCTAGAAGTTTCTTTATCTAATTAAAATACCACCTTGAATAGCATGATTATGATGCAGTGTTAAATACGAATATTTCCCAAGGTTCCTGTAATTCAGTTTTCAAAGAAACTAAGCACAGATCTCCAAAGCCACTTGCCTGTTTCTCAGAACTTATTTCTCACAAACCACTGACTGGTGCAAGACCTGTGATTTCTTTTAAAACAATAATTTTCAAAAAAATCCTGCATCAGTACATTAAGTGGTGCAAACTGCACCTTCAGAGTGATGAAAAAAATGAACTTCCAAACAGTTGTCTACACACATCTCTGCCTCTGATTGTGTCTGCATTCCTGCTTATCGCAAGAGTGGGTATCACCAGAAGAAGCAGCACAGAATAACATCAATAAAGAGGATAATGTGGAGTTTCTCAAAACGTTTTGCATTACTGAAGAATTCTTCCAAATAGCTGGGTTCGAATGACTTCAGTTATAGTAAAAGCAATATTCGAATTACGTCATTGTAATCTTAAGAGGACAAACTTGTTCATTCAGAATGATACTGATTGGCTGTTCCTAAGGCAATGGGTTCCTCTCATTCTCTTTTATTCCTTCTTTTATTTCAACAGAAATTGCTGATATCAATAACTGAGCAGTTTGGCTGCTTCAGTTTACATTAACTCTTACAAATTAAAAAGCAATTGAAGGAAGTAAAAGCATGAGAAATAGACAGGTGCTCCAAGAAGTAAAAGCATAAGAAATAAAGGCAGAGGTTCTAAGCAGTATGCTAAGTTAGAGCTCCTCTTCCTTTGAAAAAATTTTAGGAGCACATAGTCCCCTAAAGCTTCTAATAAAGAGTTCATGTACTTTAATCAGACAGCCAATCCTCATTTGCTCTACTAGATTAATCTTGTTGCTTGAGTGACAGCTTGCTGGAGACTTAGAAACCGCCCAAAGTAGCCCATTGAGGATGCAAAGTAAGATCAGAGTAGCTGACATTAGCTCATTAAAATGTCTTCTGCTTGACTTATTTTTAGATGTACTTAACTTTTGTTACCTAGAACTGTTTCAAGGCATATTACTGAGCAGTTGAATAGTATACTCTCTTAGCAGAGAAACACTTCTTGCTTCCAATTTTTAAAATGAAAGTTGACAGATCATTAATTAAAGCACCGTGAAAATTAATTATGCATTGTCAAGAATATAACTGTCAGTAAACTTTGATGGAAGAGGCTTAAAAATTATGGGAGCAACTGTAATTTTGATTCTGCATATAGTACATTTAACAAACATTTGCTTTTTCCCAGAAATACAGAAGTCTGGGAATGGGTAACCCGTAACTATACGTTTATATTTCAGTTTAGGAAACAATAATTTGAAACATAAATACCACTCATCTTCCCCTAGGCATGTAAAAAAATCTTCTACATTGTCTCTGTTTCTGCCTTCTTCTAAAGCAAAAGAGTAGTACACAAGCACAGTTCTGGAATCAATGCTGAGCACACAAGGTTAAAGCACATAACATTTTCTTCACTCAGTGAGTGTCCACAAGAATACTTTACCAAATATTTGAAGGACTGTACACCAAGATAAATGACCTGTATTAATTCTACTTTTTATCTCTAAAAGTTAATAATGTGTTTTAAAAGAACGTAGAACAAAAAGTGAGCTGGAGTGGAGTTCGAATATAGTTATTGGAAATGGGCAAAGAATTCTTAACAGGGTTATCAGTGGCCTTAGTGACATCCATGTTATGATGAAAGTGAGCTTACCACTCAAGTACCTTGTAACAGCTGGTTTTGTAAATGGCAAAATTGAATCACGCTTTTCTAAAATTCGGTACAAAACAGATGAATGACTGTGAAGCACTAATTTTCATAGTTAGATTCAGTTCTAATGTATCTTATGAAAGAATTGGAGAATATTTCATTTTTGAAGAGATCCCCAGAGGCCTTCCAAATGAACATCCAGATCAGAGCAGCACTGCTGTCAAATAGATCAGATTACTTTTTCTCTTTATGAGCCTCATCCTGCATGCGAAAAACAGAGGGGAGGAAAGGATCGTGACAGCTTTGTAGGTCCAGACAGGAGAAGCACTTGTTCTGCATGTTTCTGACTGCAGTTCCCATATTCCTGTGGCCTGTCTGGTCAATGGGACTACACTTCTGAGAAGTTCTTCAGTTGAGGGTTTCCTCGTTTGCGTTGAGTTTTACTGCTTCTCTGGGTTCTGCTTCCTGTGTCATAGTGAAGGAATGGGTTGGGGTTTTCTGCTCTCTTACTGTTTTAGATTGATAGAGCCGACTGACAGACTAGAACAGCTTGAGAGATATTTCTGTCTCTTTGGGCTATTTCTGATACTGGTGTGTTGTGCTCAATTGGACAAAATCTTCTGATGCTGATTCCTTTAGACAGGTCTTACATTCAGTCCATTCTTATCCTTAACCTTTCTTTAATGAGCTCTCATACTTGGGTCTTTTCAGATTAATCATTTTACTGGAAAAACTGTTAAGGATTTTAGTGCTGTCTTCTCGTCTCTTTTTAATGGGGCTGGGAACAGTTGAAGTTGTTACCTAAGAAGATCCTTTGTTTGCCCTCAGTCCTTACTTGAGGATCCCAGAGCTGTCACCTGGGAACACATCCCATGCAAAGAGGTGTTCTTGCCACATTTGTGCAAATGGTGAGGATCTCACACTTCATTATCCACTTCAATTTTAGTTTGTTATTTTTCATTTGTATTTCCAGAGATCTCTTTATTATAGTATCTCTCTCCAATTTAGCAGCAGCTGCACATCTTATTAAAGCATTTTCTACTTCTTGCACCTCATTAAATGAATGTTGCATAAGTCGGGGCTGGACAGCAGTAATGTGCTTTGTCACACAGCATTAGCTGTCTCACTTAGATAATGCCGTGTCCTGCAGTTTGCCCTGAGTCTATTTATTTCATGGAGCTCCAGCCCCAACAATTATGGAGCATTTCTGGAAGATTTTGTTATGTGGCACTGAATAAATCACTGGCTGTTCAGACCTAAAGTACTTAAATCATTACTCATTCAGTATGACTTACATCTCTTTTCAAAGAACTTCCCTGTCTTAGAGTAGGTAACAATTTCTCTGCACAGTCAGTGCTTAATGCTTCTGCTGCAGCTGCCAGTAAGGGTTCTCACTATGCAGTGAATTTTCATGAACCTGGGCATCATCCATGAGTATCTGGATTGAGACCAGGGAGTGAATACCAAACAGTTTGTTTTTACAACTCTCGATTATTACTCACTGAGTAGGTAGTGAAAAAAGCGACTTGAAAGTGAAGATCCTAAATTCCTTTGCCATCTCCTGCAGCCATACAGTCCCCAGGACACGCTTTTATACATATTTACTTTCTCCAGTACTGATAATCCCAACTTTTCCCTAGCTCCTCTTAAAGTTATAGAATTTAGGATTCATGCGTTGGGTAATGAACTTTCAACTCTGTCTTAAATGATGTAATGCAGTTAATAACTGCTTTTGAAAGAGACTTAAGTGGATATTCCTCATCTCAAATGTGAGTGACTTAAAGGATCACACAATGGAAAAATAAATGCAGTTTCGTAGCCGTAATTACTTTAGCTGACATGTTTAGCTGAGCAGCAATAAAACATATATCATCTTAATGTGTATTGTTGTTAATCTTGCCAGTGATTTATAACATGCCAGCTAAAATTACCTCACCAGGTTGGACAGAATGAAGTCAACGAAAAGCAGCTAAGCTTGATAATAGTGCTTGAGAAAATGTCAAGCTCTTTTTTTTCCCTGCTTACTATATGTATATTATTGTCATATGTTTAAGTGCTAAGAGACAAAATGAATTTCCTTATTTTTAGCTGTGATTGGTCCTGCTGTGAATATGTTTGAATAAAACAAATTTCAGTTATTTCATAATACTAAAAACACAGTGTTTTATTTTATTTCGTATAATCATTTGAGTTGGAAGGGACCTTTAAAGGCCATCTGGTCCAACTGTCCTGCAGTGAACATCTACAGCTAGATCAGGTTGCTCAGAGCCCCATCCAGCCTGACCTTGAGTGTCACCAGGGGTAGGGCATCCACCACATCTCTGGGCAGAGAGAGATTTGCAGAGGTATGTTGGAATTTGCTGACATTTTACATTAAGAAATACCTCTAGCCTTGAAATCTTCTGGTAACTTGTGGAAACAAAGGAACAAAGGAGAACTTCATTGTTTGTTTGTTTTTGTTATTTTATTTTGTAGTTTTGTTGTTTCCTTTGGTAGCATTTGGGATAGGGCATTCTTGTTTAGTTGTTTTTCTTGTTATTTTTTCTGATCTAATGCAAGCATAGAGGTGATAGGAACTGGGGATCTTTGTAATAACGAAAAGTCAAATTGCACAATCGTTTACCCCCTTCCATTTGAAGATAATTATTATTATTTCAATCAGATGGACAGGATTTTTATACTTATCAGCATGCCTTCACGTACTTTACAGTAAAACCAGATGGTTATATTTCATCTGTTAACTATGTTGTGTTTTTTTTTCAGTTTGGCCTTTATGACTGTTTCTGTAGCAGTGTTGTGTGAGACAGACTTGTCAGCTCACTAATTTTTTAAGCATCCCATAGTGGAAATGAGAGGAATAACTTCATTTAAATCAAACTGAAAATTTAGAAGGAAACACAATCCATCTGTCTTTATTATTATTATTACTCTTTGTTGCTGCTGCTTGACATTCCGTAAGAATTTGGAGCAGTGTCTTAGTCAAAGATTTCCAACAGGGCATGGTTGGCTTCTCAGTCACAGGCACACAGCCACTTAAGTGCGCTAACACTTTTGTACACCACTGAATACAGGGAGGTAAGTCACTTCAAAACAAAAGCCTGATTAGATAGCTCCTGTTCCATCTTCTCTTAGTTTTTGTTCATCACTGAGTTGTAAAGGATGTGCTCTTACACAAACTTAATTTTTATGAAATGTTGTGATTTATGATTGCTCCTTCTGTACTATCAGTTGAACACAGGTGCATTGTGATGTTAGTTACACAGGCCACTGCTTTGCTATAGTAGATAAGGTCACAGGTTAAATGATTTTCTGTAGTATGATGAATAGTACAACAGAAAATGGAATTGGGTTAATCGTGAACGTCGGTTGGGAAATTGAGATGGAACTGTAAATCTGCAGGAACCATTTGGTTGCGCAGTACTGAGAAAAAGGAAATCCTGCTCATGCCCATCCAGCATGAGCTTATGTTTCTTTGGAAGTAAGTGGGTTTTAAAGGGGTGGCAGAAATTTCTGAATTTGAAGCTCAATTGGAGGATCCTAGATTAATCATAGAATCATAAAGGTTGGATAAGACCACTAAGATCAACCGCCAGTAAGCAGACTTAAGTGCTTTTCATTGGAGGACTTAATATTTGGTTGGTTTCTTACACATCTGCCTAATCAAGTAAGGTCTTACAGTACATTCTGTTCAATGATTTATAGGGTTACAAAGCATTTGAAGACATCAGATATGAATGCCTTGCATCCCAATGCAAGTGTTGGCAGGGAGGGATGAATATGCTCAGCACCTTGGAAAATCAGATCTACTTAGAGCCAGCTGAAGGTGACCTGTTTTATAGAGGACACATAAGCATGTTATAGACTGCAGCATGAGGATTTTTAGTGGTCTGTGGGGATGTACAGACTTCTGGGATATAGTATAGAAGCACTGGAAATGCAGAAGAACTGAAGAAGCCTTATTCATGCTGCCACTGGCTGCATTTTTTGGAGTGATCCCTCCTCCTAACTCTGCACAGTTACTTGGAGCAGTCCCAAAGACCCAGCAAATGAGTTAAAAATGACTCAGTATAATCACTGAGGGTCCAAGGTGTAATTTCATTTTCAGCCTTCAGACTATTTATTGGAGCAGATATTTTCCATGGTGTCCAGTCCAGACAGGCCTATCATGTTCCCATGCAATGATATGTTAATTTCTGCTCCTTAAATTAAACATAATCTAAGTTGCTTCTGTGTATTTAAGTATCTAAGTACTTCTGTATATTGCAGATACAAACTTTTCAAATATGAAGAAGAGATGTTATTTTTTGAGGCAGATTTCCAGCTTTAATTATAAAAATGTCTGAATTACAGAGTTGGCGTCAGCAGCTGCATAATAAATAAACTTTAAGAAACTAATTGCAGATCACCCTGAATAAGGCAGTGGCTATCTAGAGTCTCTGGACATGAAGTACAACCATTGGCTGCCACTACTTAATACATTGTTCATTTAGGTAGTTTAAGGGATCAAATTCCTTAATATCATGTAATACTACCTTCTGTTATAAGGTATTGAATTCTGAAGTGTATAAAAATATAACAGTTCCAAATATTGCCAAATCTTTTCATAGGAGGTCATCATTTGACAGGATTGTATCCTAATGTTTCAGTCATTCTTACAAGAAATATTGCTGTCTGCTTAGTGTTGAATATCACCCAGAAGATAGCAGTGGTCCCCGTCCTAGTGATCTTTAAATACAAATGGTTTAAATGTCTTAAAGACAAAACTTGAGTTTAACTTGTGCTCTTGGAAACCTTTGTGCCTTGTAATCTGTTCTGAAAAGCTAACGGTATTTACAGAGTGTTTGACAGAATAAGAATTCAGCAGTATCTGTGGTAAAAAATACTGGAAAGTGATTTCAAAACACAAATGTTACAGCTGTTCTTCAAAAAGTATGTAAAATATCAAAGGATTTTACATTAAAAAAGGAAATATTTCCTTATCCGCTCTTACTATGAGAAGAAAATTAAAATAGTTCAAAATGTACACCTGCTGCCTTCAGGGTCTTTGCTATGCTCCAGTCCAGCATGGTCTTTGCTGCAACTGCAGTACAAAGCAAGGAAGGAATATGGTCAGTATATCAATCAGATTGCTCTCTTTCGCATTGTTTACAATGATTGTTAATTAGTTTCCTAGCACAGTACCTAATTTGTGGTCAAAATAAGATGTACACCAGATGGAGAGAAAATTAATTCTGAAGTAGTAATCTATCCATATATATAATTATTCCTTGTAACTGTGTAATGGTCGTGGTTTGGGCTGTTGGAACTTCAGCAATGCATAGATCAAGTGGATGACCTTTCTTAAACATTATTCAGGGTTTTATTGGGTAAGCTGTAAACAATTGAAATATGATTGCTTTTTGATTGGCTTCTTCTTGTGATCCATGTACTTTAACGAGATATCCTGATTAATGGTTTTCTGTTTAAAGACTTTGGGTTCACATGTTACTTGTAATACATTTTGCCATTTCCGTTATAAATCCTACTTTTCATATGTTTATAAATTGCCTTTTAGATTTTGGTACATAGATGTCTTGATAGAGAACAAAATGAAGAAATAAAGGAAAAAAATGAGGTAAATCGATCAGGTTTGAGACGTTTAGCGGTTTTGTGGCTTTTTTTTTTCCTGGAACTACTTTCAACTTAAGGAGGCTCCTATACCTCATAGAAAGCATTGAAAAAATGTAAATTATTTTATCTTTAGAAATTCTGTACCTGTACTCATTGTTTCAATTCCTATGCATGCTTTTATGTGGAAGAAAAAATATTCTTACTTTCTTTTTTGGTAAAAATCAATGTATTTGTGTCATTTCTCCCTCCCTTAAATTACAGCTGTTTGTCATTTCACACCTTTTGGAAATAATCATGATAGTACACAGACAGAGTGGGTTCAGGAAACAAACTCCTAATCCTGAGTATCTAACTTGTCAGTAGTGTCAGTGAGATTCCCAATGTGCCTGAACTCAGAGATGTGCTTTGTAGTCTTCTGCTGCTGCTCCAAAGCTACTTTGAATTTACTTCACTAATGACTACTGCTATTATAGATATCGTAAGGCTTAAGAATTAGCAAGTAGAAGTTCCATACACATGCAGATTCTTCTGTAATTGAAGTACTTCTGTAGGTTTTATGCTTAGAATACAGAATCACAGAAGTGCAGACTTTTCTGGAGACTTTACACCATATTATGATCTTTTCACTTTGAATGGTGTGAATTGCTGAGAGAAGGTGAACTATTAGTTGGACTGGATGATCTTGTAGGTCTTTTCTAACCTTGGTGATTCTATGATTCTATTATACAGCTGTGCAGGCTGTTAGAAGTACGGGTAGTGTCATTGCAGGAAAGCTGCAAATATTCAGTCACCTTCCGGAGTCTGAGTGTTTGAGCATAAGGGTAGTTTAAAAGCACTTAATTCATTGTTGACATTAAGACTGAAAGGTTATGAGAAATGTAAATATGGCATATTAAATTAATGCGTATCATATTACGAAGTTGTTAAAAAGACTGTGAGGGCTGCCCAGATGTATGGGAACGACAAAACCGAAACCAGTGGGGTGATCCTAGTGGTGTTTTTCATTTAAGGTCTTCAGAGACTGGTGTTTTATGTGCAGTCTGATTGTGGTTCCAAATATGAGAAGATCAGAGCTAGGATAGTTTCATATCTGACTAGTCTAAGAGGTATGAAGGTAAGGTAGGAAGGTTGGTATATCTCTATGTCATCAAGCATTATTTCAAAAGTTAATGAGAACCTATGCCGATTTTATTTTTTATGTGCACCTAATCTATTTATATAATGTTACATGACATTGATTTAAGCTGTTGGCTCTTTAAATAACATGCCTTAAAAACCACCGCACAAATGCAAATAAGGCAATATAAAAGTGGCAGATATTAATTACATATGCAAATTAAGTAATTGTTAGCAGACTGAGCCCTCATTTATCAGACACGGAGGTCTGAGATGGCCTGAAGCAGCAGGAGGTAAAAGAAAGGAAGAGTTGAAAATCAAAGTTGTGGTCTAACAGCTGCCCAAATCTTTGGTCTGTCAGTGTTGGTTCCCTTTACTTCGCTTTTGTTCTTTACATTCTGTGTCAATGAAGGTCTTCAGGGCATGCCACCATTTTCCCTTTTTGTCAACTTCTCTGTAACATTTGTTCCTTTGATTCAGAGGGCTCATTCCATCCATTGTAATAGAAGATCACAACTTTGGCCCACAAAGACTAACGTTTTAGTTGAAGATGAGAAACTGATGCCACCTCACAAAGGTGCCATACTGCTCATTCAAAATGTTTGAGTGTACACACCACATCTCTTTGAAGTATGGGAAGACACTGAATTATCTGAGTTTCTCTCACTACAGATAACAGGTTTTCTGCAGAAATTATCCTAAGGTATGTTTTAAACAATTTTTTGTTGGTAATTGTATCTTGGAGAAGGCTTCCCCTCTCTCCGCTGAAATCCTGTTGCAGTTCTAGCTTTGGCAAAATGAACTTATTACAGCTCAAAGCAACAAGTTTGTGCTATATATGCGCTCTCTGAGGCACTCTTCTGCCTAACTTCAAACTTACAAACACTGCGCATTTCTGAAGGACAAAGAAAGACTCGTTTGAGGGAAATAATTCCAAAGCAGGAAACTGAATAACTGACCTGCGGGAGAAAAAATCAGTAAATAATCAGTGAAAATCCCATCCCATCAGCACATTTGAGCACGAGAGAGATTTTAACAAGGTGGAAGGGAAATGTCTGTATGGAGTATGAGAGTCAGAGCATCCTCTTCCAAAAGAGGAAAATGAGCTGCAAAACTGTGGGACAGAAAACAAAATCAACACAGGATCTAAAAAATCGAAACTTCAAAAGTAGAAATATGAGGGGAAAAGGCAGAGGAAAGTGGTTTGTGTCATTTAAGAAAATAAGGAACTAAACAAAAGCAACTCCTGAGCACCTGAATCAGCAAACTATCCTGCCAGATGCTCAAGTGCATTTTTTATTTAACAAAGCACTCCACAGTAAATTAAGCAACCACTGGGGTTTGCAGAAATCTTTCCATAACTGCTACGAGAAACAGTTTAATCCCTTGGACGTCTTTTGCACTTCAGTAAGACATAGGTTTTGCGTTCCCACTGTTTGTGGGATTACAGAAAATGAGGCTGAGAAGATGATTATAAAGATTTTTAAAAGTTTATATCAAAGATTTTTAATGCAAATACACTAAAAAGCACAGTCTTCCTGATGACTTTGAAAAGTGCATTTGGAAAATGTACATATAATCAATCAGTGTATTTCTGTTTGGACACAAAATAGTCCCAGCTGCCTGTGCTCTCTTGCCATAACAAGAGAGGGATGACATCTTCTTAAGAGCTGGGGCTGATACTGATTATTAGGAAAAACAACCGTCGTTCTGCAACAGTTGTGAAGCATGTGGTGGATTTCTTTTGCCCTGACAAGCACATTTCAAACATCTTAAAATCATGATTTAATTAAAATGCACTAAATTCAGTCAGATAATAACAAATTAAATGTTTCTTTTTAATGGATAATACATGACCAAAGGTCTTATCCTTTCTCCCCACTCTCCCAAGTGAGGTTTAACACTGTATGCCACAGCCATGCCAAGCATGCAACCAGTGGCGACAAAGATGATGAGGAGCTTGGAGGGGCTTCCTCATCTCCCATGTGAGGAAAGGCTGAGAGACCTGGATACGTTCAGCCTGGAGAAGACGGAGAGGTGTTAATCAATGCTTATAAATATCTAAAGTGTGGTGGGCAATTGGATGAGGCCAGACTCTTTTCAGTGGTGTTTTGTGATAGAACAAAGAGCAGCAGCCAAAAAACTGGAAAGTGGAAAGTTCCACACAAATACAAAAAAGAATTTATTTACAGTGAGGGTGACAGAGCACTGGAACAGGCTGCCCAGAGAGGTTATGGAGTCTCCTTCTCTGGAGATATTGAAGATCCATCTGGATGCCTACCTGTGCAACCTGTTGTAGGGAATTGCTTTGGCACTGGCTTGGAGTGGATGATCTCTAGAGGTTCCTTCCAACTCCTGTGATCCTGTGATTTTGTGATCCTTCCCAGCTGTTCTCCATTCTCTGATTGCTGCCATTTTCATACACCTGGGAAAAGCTATACGTACTATGTATGTGCTGTAGCTTAGTTCCCAAGAAGAGTCCTATTTTTCTTTATTTGTTTACGTATTTATTTTTAATTCCGCTCTCCGTCCTTTTCACTCAGAGTTTTGGCTAGTCTCAGCTAGGACAGAGTCTAGTGTTACACCTACCTACTAAGGGCACCATATTGCACCTAAGATATAGCTGTAGCAATTTTAACCATAGATTACTAACTTGATTACAAAACTGTTTTGTCCGTTCCAGGAAAGAACTGTGTCTAATTTTAAATTGTCTAATCTGAGAAGCAGCAGATACTTAAGAAAGCAGCAAAACAAGCATTTCTTCATTCTCTAACTTAAGCCATTCTATTATTATATCATTTTATGATTCATATATGCAATCTTTGGTATTCACATAATAAGTGAACAGAATTAGATCTTAATAAACACATGAGGCAGAGGTACAAGGACAGTATGCATTGCTCAAGGTGATCTAGAATAGATTTTTCTGTAGTAAATATAGGACACTGAAAACTGGAGCATAAATGCACAAATAGTAGTGTCTAGGCCGTGCAAGTCTTTCTCACATACTTGGTCGTATAACAGGTACCCAGTGGCATAAAATGGGTAAGCAGTTGCATTTGGTTGTGTTCTCATCTCATTTATTCTGTATTTTCAAAGCAAATTTAAAATTTGGAATGAGGGAATATACATCTGAATAGTGGAAATTTAGAATAAAGTAAATGGAGTTGTCTGGATGTAGACCTTGAATAAGTCATGGCTTGTTAAGGACCTGGCACGCAGAGTCACTGTGTGCTGGGTGACTGCTCAGAGTCTGCACTGGTTTTGTTCCCAGCACTTGGGAAGAAAGTGCTGGAGAGGTAGCAGCAAAGTTCCCGACTTCTCAGCAGTTGGCAGGTACACCTGGTGGCTTACTCTGACTTATGTCTTAACCATTAGCATTTATAATTTTTTGATAGCTGTGGACACGTCTATGGAGTAGTTTAAAATACTTCATGTCAAACCTAGTTATTTTATGCGTGTCTAGTCTAAGCCACAAACAAGGCTAAGATTTTTTATTGAAGGAAGATATTTGTAACAACTCTTTGCTGTATTAATTTTCTGAGGCTACTGTCCTCTTTAGTAGCTAAAATTTTTAGAATAATATTCTTATGAATATATATATCTTTACGGTTTATATTTAGAATCAGTAAATACTGATGTTACAGAATATTATTAACAGCAGTTTTTGTCTTCTCTCTAACTTCTTGGCCACTAGGATAGCAGAGTATAAATATGTTGTGTTTTCATGTGTAATTGATGACCATTTTTAAGTCTATTTAGCAAACAGGTTATGGAATGGAAAGCATTCAAGTGTTTTTGGGCTCATGCTTGAAAATGAAACAATTTTTAAAAAATTAATGTGAACTGTACATTGTTCATGTGGAACATTTTTGTAAAGTATGCAGATTACAAGATAGTAGTTTCATAAAATACATTTTAAGACACTTTGAATTGCCATGAGAAAACCAAGGATTTCATGAATGTGTTATTACTTTTAGATCTTTTTCAGGAATTGTTTTAGCTGTTCCTTAGTTTCAGGGAATTCATTTGGTTGCCACTTTGTAATTCCATTGGCTCACTGTCTCAGAGGGCAATAAGATGTTAGCTGCTTGATTAAACTAAATTTTAATTACTATTCTTTATAGCCTTTCCTTTTTGAATGGCCATATTTTCTGTCATAAGTTATAAAATCTATTACAATTGTGATTTATATAATGACAGCCTACAGCTCTGGATTAATATGCTGCTTTATAAATAAACAGTTTCTTCAGTTAAGTGATTGAGTTTCTATTTCAGTTGGACAAAATTAACCCAATGAATAAAGCCCATGGACTCTAAAGCTGCCAGTTTTTGTAACTAACACTTGCACTGAATCATACCTCTGTAAAATGAGTAGCAGTGGCACAGTGTGTAATAAGGTAGGTAGAAATTAAGCATTCATAGGCTTTCACACAGAGAAAAAGGAATATGATAAAATTATCATGGGATGCAAAATAAGGAATTTCATGTGCTGAAGCATCTGGAGGTAAAGTATTGTTGATTGTTCAGACAGCAGTAACTTATCTCTGTAACACTATCAGAACAAAAATTTACTTTTGAAAGAAGGCTGCAAAAAATGGGATATTTCAGTATTCTTTTCCTCTTCTGTGAAATTCATTTTGTTGATCTGTTTGCTCATGATTCTGCTGGCGGTTAAGGTTTTCCTGGTTTTAGCATGCCCACAGGCTCTCGTGGCTGTGGGACTGGGTGCGGCCTTTCTTAGTAACACATTACTGAGTTTCCAAGACTGAAAGTGAAGTTTGTTCTTAAATAAACATTTTGTGTCTGAAGGCTTAGAATCGACCTATGCTGTCAGTTGATATAAAAGTCAACACAAAATGCAGCAAGGGGTTAAGCATTAAAAAATATCCATCCTTGGAAGTTTTCAGAACACTGCTGAACAAGGTCCTGAGCAAATTGATCTGAGCAACTTGATCTGACATCGCAATTATCCCATATTTGAAGAAGTATTTTGATTAGCTGGCCTACGGAGGTCCTTCGCCTCCTAAATGAGTCTGACTCTAAAGATAGCTGGAGATCAGATTCTTCAGGAATGCTTGTTTCATGATAGTTCCCAAATAATTCTCTTCTAAGTCAGTGAGCACAAATGTTCTGTAGTTAATGAGAACATTATATTTACTCAGGTAAAAAGTAGCTGGATGTATGAGTCCTTTGAAGGCTTGGGAACAGTGTGTTGTACCATATGAACAGTTACATTTTAGGCCTATCTGCTGCTTATCTAGCTGTCAAGGCTGCTGCACCCCAGTTCCAGCAGGCCCTGTCACGGGAGGTTGGATTTGATCTTCCCAGCGCATCAGTGCCTTGATGTCCCACAGCCATGGGTAGGCCAGGACCCAGGACAAATCTCAGATGCAGAGGTGGATACTTCTTCGAAAAGTTTAAAAGCTCAGCATCCAGTGATCTTAAATGGAAGAAGATTTGTAGTGAGTAGAGGTTTTGAACCTCATTCTCTGGAGGTCAAGGCTAGAACTTGAAGCCAGTGAGCCTCTGCTCACAGCCAGCCAGCATAGTTTGAAGTGAAAAGAAGTCACTTGAACTTGGGAAAGAAAAATACTGAGGAAAGCCACTGGATGTCAGTGTTGCTTCACACAGCTTTGTATAGCACGGCGTAATTAGAGAGCGCTGAAAACCCATTTCCAGACAAGATCCGAAAGCTGAGCCCAAGCCGTGTGGGTCAGGACCCGACTTCTGTGCTGCCTGGAGGTTCGCCTTTATCTTGTAATAACTCCGGTTCATCACAGTGTGTCAAGCCACGGTGTCTCCTGAGTGTGCTGCATGATGAAGGGATCGAGTTTTGGCTTAGTGTCTTCTGTGAAGGGCTAGGATCTAATCTTTTTCAATCAATATCCACATTTAAGTGTTTGAAATCAGGAGTATTCTTAAACTTAGCACCAAATAAAAGCATTACGTCTGATTTTGAAAGATACATTGGGAAGCTTTGGACTTTGTGAAGTATATGTTGTTTTGACACCAAAATATTAGAGGTGAAGTTTCTTAAATTTCAACGGTAAATGATTAGAATACTTAAAGGAATGCAGCTTCTGCGACCCAGTTTAATGTTTTATGTAACAAATGATTGATAACTTGCTGGTTATTATTATTATTATTTTTTTAATTAATGCTCAAAATCCAGGAATGCATTTCTGAAGGTACGGATTTTTTCCACTGCTTTAGTCTTGTTCTGTTTTTCAGCACCCTCCTCCCAGCCACTTCAATAGCTTCTATCGTATAATAGTTGTTGTTCAAATGGTCTAAGTTCATACATACCACTGTTTATTTTAAATATGACTGGCATTCTCAATGTTGTCAAACATTCTTGGAAGTTTTTAATATTATTTCTCTTGGAATTTTAGCCAGCTTTCTTAATGAAACATTGTTCGTATACCCAATATTTATACCCATCTTTTATTCTTAAGTCTTTCACCTGGCACCCTCTGAATGCTTTGGCCATTTTTGTCTGAATATGACAGAAAGTTAGCAGTATTAAAACTAGATCGTAGAAATCAGGGTAGAGGACAAGAATGAATGGAAATTTCGTTCACTGCTGAAGAAAAGATGAGGAGACCTCAATATATGTTTTTGATTACTCACAGCGTGTACTTTCCCTTGCCCAGTGATGGTAGATGAGAGACAATGGGGAAGTGACTTGGATGCACAGGATGTTCTTAGGGAACAAGTGATGTTAATCAGCAGGAGCATAGGTTTGGTTAGTCCAAAGTCCAGTCGGATTAGGGTTGGCTGTTTGCAGATATTCAGTGAGTGATCTGTCTTCCTGAGAAAAGTTAAAAAGAGCAAGTCACCACATCATTTCCATCATAACACTAAGGTACAAAGAGCTTCATTTAACTTCTGAAGGACATGTAAACATATTAATAGTTATTGAATTTTCCTGCTAGTTTACGTGATGACTAAAAGCAATTATTGTGCAAAAGTTAAGTGATTTCCTACAAAGCCTGCTTCCATATGACATGGGATGCCTGAATTTCTCTCTCTTTTTTTTTTTAGGTTAGATTTTTTTCATCCTTTGAGGTCAGAGCCAGAAAATAAAACCTCCTATCTCTATGTATCCATCATGCATGTAAATACCCAAGGAATGATGAAAATGCAGGTTGTCCTCACAGAGAATGTACACCATTTTTCACTGAATCTATTTTAAACCAACTATGAGAAGCCCACCAAATGTGTAGTGCAATATTTTTTCCCTTTTATATTATCTTTATTCTAAATGTCAACTTATGTAGTTACCTTTTTAGTATTGTATATATGTCCATTGTTAGAATAATGGTACCATGTATTTTCCAGAAAAACAAGTGTCTAGTCACTTGAAAATAGGTGTTAGCTATTGAAGACCATCAAAAGAGCTAATTGTAAGCAATCCAACCTTACAAATGTCTGTGTGAACACACTGACTTAAATGCATAAAGTGAAGGATTTCTCATGCTTATCCGTTAGTATTCCATAAAACTGTTTTATGCACCTGTTTCAGGAGGAGAGGCTCTCACAGTCCTGGTAGACATTGTAATGCAGTTTGAAGAATGACACGTTTGTGTATTTTAGGGGCTTATAGATCGCAGGTTTATAGGTTAATGACAGCCACCTGGTGTGACAGTGTTTGTTTGGTATGGTATGGTGTGTGTCTCAGTTAGGGTACTGTTGTGTTTGACAAAAGAACAAAAGAGTTTGTTGATGATTCCTTATGGTTGCACTACTTTGTAGTAAAGAGATTTCTATTTTGTGCACCTGTGCATCTGCCCTCCCTTAAAAAATTTGATTTCTTTGTCTGGGCTGTTGTAAATGATGTATCGCTTTGTGTCGTTGGTATGAACACTTAATTAATTTCAAAGTTACAGTGAGGAACAATGTTTTCCATGACTGGTGATGATGTTGATCAACTTCAGATTTAATGATACTTCAATCTGTCTTTTACTCGTCAAAGCAGTTGCTGGAGTAAAATCAAATTTCCACACAAACGCCACACTGGCATGGACATCCCAAGGACTTTGCGTGTGCAATTCTGTCTGTGTCCAACTAGCAGTGCTTATTTTCAAGCATTAGCTGTAAGATGCTTGCATTCATGCATGCACGCAGCCACAGAGAGAGAAACCATCCCTTGTTATTGAAGGTGAGCAAAAGTCTGTTGACACGGCTCATCCTAGGAGTTCAGATATCAATCTGGGATTGACAAAACTGTCCAAATTTACTGACTCTGCAAATACCAGGTGGGAAAATCTCAATTACAGACTCTCAAACAGTTTCAGCATTTGACATGAGAAGCCCAAAGACTGGGGTTTATATTCTTGTGTGTTTAATCATGAATCTTTGCTTTCATAATGTGTTTTTTTCTGACTGTTCCAGAATACTCATTCATAGCTCCTAGTGAGCCATGATTTTTATTAGGTTAGGATTAGTCCATCTTACATCAGTACTTATATTTTGTACATGCATATCTATGTGTAGAAATGTATTTACATGCATTTTTGTTTAGTAAATGCTCTTACAATTGGCGGTACTGAACGTTTAATCAGAACCAAACAGTTCTTGGCAAGCAGAAGTTCTTGGCACTGTAGCTAGAAGGATTCCTGTCCCCTTCTGGTCATTTGAAAATACGCAAAGGTCTGTGCTGTGAAACACTTGACAATTATAAAAGCTTCAATTTTTAAGTCTGGTAATTGTAGTTTTAAGCTATAAGCAGGCGAAAAACAAAAGTTGATATCTGGAAGTTTATTGCCATGAACACAGTAAAATAAACGAGTTGTGGGTGTTTTGTTTGCTCTTTAAAGGATGTACATGTTTATAGGATGAGCAGGACAAATAATAGGTACACTAGAATATTCCTACATGGAAGCTTTGGCAAAAGCAATCTTTTTGTATTTTGGTAAACCAGTTTTTTCCACTTTTGAGTGATAGAAGAGCGCACACCACATGAGTGACATGGTAGAATGATTTGTGGTGCGTTTGCCCTTGTGCTTTTTCTCTCTCTCTCGTTTTTTCTTTTTTATTTGAATACAGGTTGTGCTTTTTTAAAAAGTTTGTGATTGCCTCCATTTCTTTTCAAAATTCGTAGAATTCATTTTAAGGTTCTACATTGAGTAGCCACAAAGCTTTTTTTTTTTTTTTTTTTTTTGAATATTTTATGTTATATTTTTGGTAATACAGTTTTGTAACACAAAAGCATGAACTAACCAAACAAAGCTTTTACATGTTAGAAAAAAAACACCTGTTATCTGTGATCTGTACTGATACAATATGGGAGATGTAATAATATTCAGAATAAGAAAAATGGAAGTGGAGCATAAAAAAAAGATGTAACATACGTTATAAGAAACCATTTTGGTAATATTCAGGAGACTAATGAAGTTATATTAAGCTCAGATTAACTCTGAAAAGTTAAATGTATAATTAAATATTTGCAAAATTGGAGCTTTGTTTCAGAACCACCAATGCTGGCAGTAAAAAAATTGAGTTAGGTTTCAGAATATTGGGAGATTGAGTTAATAGTCTAAAAATGAAATTTAAATATTTTGATTTGCCACTTTAAATTTCTTCTAACGTTTTTCTATGGTCTCAGGGACTATGAAATGGCTTTTATCTGAGATGAGAATTGAGATCCCATTTGAAATGAGTGTTTTGAGCTGAATATCAAAATTATGAATGGATGATGCTTCAGTTTTGTTCATCTTAATCTAAACATTAAAATGTAAATTAATTTATATGAATACAACTAAAATATTTAACAATGTATTTATTTTTATTGCTTACTCTGGAATAGTGTTTGGGAGGGCACTTTCACAAGGGTAACAGATCTTACATTTTGATCTGAGAGGTTTTTTTGGCATCTAGAGGTACAGATACTGTAGATCCCCTGTGCCCTTGTTCCATATGGAAGGAAGCATTTAAGCATCTTGACACTTGTACGTGTATGCTCTGTGCAGGAAGTTATTACTCTTCCAAAAGTTACGTGGTGAACTGAGCTCTGTTCTGCCCCGTAGAGGCAGCAGGGCTGATGGAGCTGAGCCCGATCCCTGACCTCAGTGCAGCACTGGCTCTGGCGTGACCCTGCAGTGGCCCTGAGATGTCCCCAGGTCTGGCACCTCTCCCGGCACCACGTAGCCCCTGGCGCGTGCTCGCCCCGCTGTGCCTCACGTTCCCGCTGGACTGAGGCCAACAGCACAGCGCTGCCCAAATATAAAGCGGGAGGTGACGGGGGAGAGCCACAAACTGACAGGAGAGGAGACGAGCTGAAAATGTGAGCTTTGCTCTGAGTGCTTTACGTGGCTATTTGTATGATTATGGCATTTAGTAAGTGCTTTTATTGAGCATAGTGAGAGCACAGCTGCAGAAAATGTGACTGCTTCTGTGTTGTTGTGTTTTTTTTTTTATTTTTTTATTTTTTTCCTGTAGTCTGGGAACCACAAATTCTCAGAAGAAACCTGGAGAACAACCCAGATCAGAGCGGTTTCTCAGCCACCCGTTCTTCTGCCCAAGGAACTTTTGGGGGTTTCAGGGATGACGGGGACAGAGAGGAAAAGGAGTGCAGTATGGGGGAAGATCCAGGCTGTTCGCTGTGAAGATATCAAGGAGTGGTGCGTGAGGCGGCTGCCCATCTTGGAGTGGGTGCCCGTCTATGACTGGAAGGAAAATCTGGTTCCTGATGTGGTGTCTGGGATGATGCTGGCCATCCAGCAGGTGACTCAAGGTACAGTTACACTTCTGAGACCCATATCTTGAAATCCAATCCTGCTGGATATGTCTGGTTTTCTTTTATACCCTCCTCCTGTTCATATTATCTTAAAACTTCGGTTAAGACAACTTATATACTTATCTATCAAAAGTTGATTTGATCTAAATAAAAATATAAGAAAAAATCTTAACTCTTATGTGTATACAAATGCAGATGGAAATACATGGTGTTATTTGAATAGATTTCTGTGAACCAAAACTTACTGTATATCCCATCCCTTTGACAACTTTTCAGACTTAATACAAGAAATGAGAAAGCATAACTCTATTCACACAGCATATGATTACATATAAGATTTTATCAATTGTGTGACCACATTTCCCTATTTTATGTGAAAAATAAAATGTATCTACATGGTAACTACATTATAATGTATCTACATGATGTCTGCATTTTAAGAAAATCTCTTCAGGAGTAATCATTGAGACTACACTATTACCTATGGAAGGCCAGTGCACAACAGTAAAAGATAACAGTGTTCTGTACTAAAAGGGCACTTCTGTCAGAGACATGACCCATGGAGAGAGTGTGTGCATACACAGCTTGCATATTTCTGCTTCTGTGTTGATTTAGTGCTGTATTACATTACCTATCTCGTCTCTTGCCAAGCAGCAGTACAAAGTGAGGTGGAACTAGACTCTATTTGGCATCATAAACATAAACAATAAAAATAAAAAAAGGAAAAGAAAAAGCTCCTAGAAACAAAACTCTGCAGAATAACCTGCAGAAAACAAAGGTCCCAGCAATCTTGAGTCTCCAAAGTGGTTGCAATTGGGAAATAAATGCTTTGGTCTGTTTTTGATATGTCTTCTGTAATGTCACTTCTTTAGGCAATATTTTGTACTTGTCTCAGATAATCCCAGCTGCTTGTCTGCCTCAGATAAATTTAAATCCCTTCCCTTACGTAAACTATACATATATATGCTATTTCTTAACAATTCCCCATATTGGCTATGCTTAACTATCATTTATGATGTTAAATTATAAGCACTATTTTAATTGAATTATTCTGCAGCTGAAAACAACTGGCTTGTGTAAGTGTTTGTGCTTCCAAGGTAATTAGTAACATCTGCATTGGCATGACTGAACTTTAAGAACCTTAATACTATAACACTGTAAAGTGCCTTTACTATAATTGTAATTTAAACTTTTAAAACAGTATGTTGAAATTCATCAAAAATATGAAGTTAACAGCAGTTCTATAATGCTAGTAGTTTTAGATAGAACTTTCTTGTTTGACTCTTGTACTAAAAAATAATTTAATGTGACAGATACATTTGAGAAGATCTAATGAAGATAGAAAATACTGCTTTTCTATATAATTTGTATGAAATCTAGTAATAATCTTACACTTTTTCTAAATGAGTGTATTGAAACTCTTTCCTCCTACTGACCTATTTCCTTTCTTTCTCCTCACTGCTTCTTCAGGTTTTAGAAGGCTTTTAGGTTATGGAAAAGGAGATGGGCTAGATACCAAAACACTTTTTATCATGTTTGTGGTGTAACTTGAACCCAGCTTACTTCTCTAGAACTTGCTGCATTAGCTCTTTTCCTGGTGCTGTAAGCCTTCCAATTACCATCATCCAGTGTTTTCAGGGAGTGACGTATAGAGTAGTTCAGAATAGTTGTTCTTATGTCACTTTTTATTTTGGGCAACATTTTATAGAGCTACTGTCACTCATTTAGTGATTTTCATGGTCAAAAATCTTGATATCTAAGTGTGACATATGCCTTTAAACCCAGTACCCAAATCAGGTACTTGAAAGTTAAATTACTTGAGCTCACATTCTGCTTAATTTAGGATTAGATGTGTTCCATCATGACACACACAAGCTAGAAACTATGTCCTGTGGGGCAGAGCCTAGGAACAGTGTACGAGAAAGGCACGCTACCTGAATATTTAGTTGTCTTTACTTCTATGTGCAGACCTTTAGAAGGCGTGAAGTGTTATGCATACTCTCTCCAATCAAATTCTCTGTCCAATTAAAATACAATCGTTATCAAATTAAGTCACGTTCAACCAAGTGGTCAGAACACACTTATCAATAACATCCCATGTATCCAACAGATCAAATTCTGATGTAGGGGAGGCAAGACAGAGGGAGGTAGAAAGATGGGAAGGAAAATAATGGGATTACCACGATGTGCTGCTTGGCATTTCTGAAGAATGAGGGCTCACACCAAGTCATTGCTGAAAACAAGCAGTCCTTCTCTGCATGTTCCTGTAGTTTTTTTATTGCCTGCTAAAAATGCCAAGTTAATCTTAATTAATGGGCCCCAGAATTCACTGCTATTTACCTATTGAAACAATACTTGTACAGTCTCTATGCATGTCCTTTAATATTAGAGCTTTTTGCTAATTCAACAGAGGAGAGAGAAAAGGGGTATGATATTAATCATATTTCTATAAATTATATGGACAGTTAAAATATACCCTATGAGTTTCAAAAAGTGATAATGGAAACTTCAAATGCCCTAATTACTGAAAATATTCAGCTGAAGCTTGCACTGTCTCAGACTGCAAAGCCAGTCAACCTTAGGTGTAAACCAATAAAAGAAACTAGGCTTCATTAGTTCAAGAGCACAAAACTATAATTTAATAACACACTTCTCAACACCTCATTTTTCAAACATAGAATCATTATTCTTACTCTGGTACCTAAGGCTGAAAAGTAACCTTAGAATCTATAATGAACATTGTCTCCCATCTTGAAGCTTGCTGTGTGCTTTCACAGATAGTTAAGAAATTTGAGTTTTCATGTTTTGGTAATTACTAACTAATTTGTCTGTGTTTCTGAAAAATCTATTTTTGATAGACTAGAGAAACAAATGTGTTAATTAACAAATAAATCCTCCATTTGCTTCTCAGACTAACGGTTCATTTCCCTTTTAAAACTCATTAATACTCCATCAACACGAGGATGATTTTAAAATAGGAAGAGTTTTCTTTCTGTTTCATTTGTTGTTCCTCTCCCATACACACAAGTACAATTACTGTCTCCATGTAGATGATTCACAAGTTCCTAACATGTTTTTTTCTTTCCAAAATGAAATTGTGTAAATAAAACAAATGTTCTGCATTGTAGTTGTCAGGAAGCTGTTCTTGCATTCCTCAGAAGTCAGTGGAGATCTAGTTGTAAGGGTTAGTGGAAGTTAGGGTGTTTGATCTTCTGGGAGGTAGCAAACAATTGCTTTTATATAGCTTTGTATGTTTTTGGTTAGTTCTCTCTTTTCTTCACTTATTAAACTGTCTTTATCATGTCCTGGAAGTTTTCTCACTTTTGATTTTCTGATTCTCTCTCCTGTCCTTCAAGGGAGCAAACAGGAGGCTGGGGATGTTTAGCTGCTGGCCAGAGCCAACCCACCCCAGCTGTGATTCCTATGAATCCAGGCATCTACTTTGTTGAGGGTAATTGATAATACTGAGAAGATTATATTGATTAGATTAGATAAGTGTAACAGGAGACTGGCTCAGATGTAAGCATAGACAATGCAGGATTCAGGTGAGATGTTTTCCCAGCCATTATAACTATGGCATTGTGGGTAATAAACTGTGTTTAAAAAAAGTTTAAGATCTTTTTTTTCTTTCCTATATCTCATCCATTAACCCGACATACTAACACCAGAATATTGCTTGTGTTTTTTTCATGTAACCTGGATTTCATCTACTTGGACAGAAAGTGTATTTTGATCAAACCATATCTGAATTTTTCTGAGTTTTCTTGCATGATAATATTAAGATGCATTATGGTGTAGTCTTTTCATGGAGCTAAATCTCATAAACCTGTCATCGTGCTTTCTGTAGCCTCCTGAACATGTACTATAGCCCATACATATCTGTTCAGAATGCACCTGCTTAGCTCATTTTCACAGTCTGTGGTAACTTTTTATTGCACTAAGCAAGTAATTCATCTTTACTTTCAAGGCCTTTCACAGGTGATCTTTCCTGGCATCATTTATTCATTACCAAGCTGTTGGTCTGTCTCTGATTAATCCATTTTCCTATCCTTCATCTGGTCTTATCTTGTCAAACAAATACCTTTGTGGCTTCTTTCAGTATTTGAATTATGCAATTACATACCCATCTCAGTTTTTGCCTTTGTGTTGCTATCATGTACTGTATTATATCGTGTTTTCAATACTGTCTACACAGACTGTCATCTAGAAGCCATGTAGGCAATGCTGCAACCCCTCAGTAAGCTTCTCTGACTTCCATGGTCTGCAAAAATGTTAATCTGAGTTTGTCAGAAAAAGACAATGCAAATTTACTGCCAGTCATGCAGCTGAGTTCATAGTTACAGTTTGTTTGAATATGTATATTAGTATACGTAACTTAGGTATGTCAGTTCTCTATATAATTAGGGGACATATTTGTGTCTGAAATGTAAATCACAGTACTTTGGTTAGGACATCATATAATGTGAAAATTAAGTGTTCTGATTAACAACTGAAGATGCCTTACTCTTTAATGATTCTGTCAAATTTGGAATAGTATTCTGATTCGATAGTAGCAGGTGTAGTGTTGCATCCCAGCTACATGTCTGCATTGAGGATAAGAGACTGGACCAATGCAAGCAATAAAGGTGTATTTCCCTTTAATGGGAATAAATTAATATTTGCATGTGTAACAATAATGGATAGGAGAGGGATTGATCCTACTACCTGTTTCAGAGGTAAGGCTCTAGGTTTTGCTTCAGATTTATACAGTCTAAAGATAAATGTACTGATGCTCACAGTTAGGGATAGTTTTTATCAACTACTGGAAAATTATTAGCTTACTTGACACAAAAAGTATTAGGGAAATCAAAAGCTGAAAAGAAGGTGATGACGATACATCTTTATCTGAAATATACAATTCTGGTTGCTTGTGTTTGTGGAAGGTAACTTCAAGCTGTGTAGGAAAAGAAAAGGATAGGGGGAGGATCAGAAAAATAAAGATTGTATTTAGGAGCAGATTTAAGTGGCTTACACATATCAGTTGAAAGCTGAAAAGGTGAATGACTGTGTTCCTTATCAGATGGGTAAATACAAGAGTTGAGAGACATTTAAAGTCAACTGCAGCACATAAACAAATGACTGTAAAATAGCATTAATATGTTTAAACTTTAAATCTAAAAACAGTTAAAATATCAGGATATGATGTATGTCTTTATCACGTTATTTCATTCATTGATGTAGCAAATTACAAGTTTGCCAGTTATAAGAATCAGAACATACTGCACAAGGAGATTCCTTCACAAGGTTTGTGCCTTGTGATACCTGCTGCTCAAAAAAAAAAGGGAATTCTTAAATTGAGATATATCTATTGATTAACTAAGTGCTTTTCTAAAATAAATAAAAACCAACAGAAAAAATCCCACAAACTCTTACCATATTTCTCATTTCATCTTTATCTTGCTAAGATCTTGATATTTGGCTGAAGTCATAAACATGATATTTTTTTTGAAATAAAGTTGTACTCATCTGCATGTACTGCATATACTCAAAAGTTATACATCTGGAAGTACGTGGTTATAAGATTTGGACTTTCATTTTTATCAGATTTTTTAAATATATATTCTATAGTCAGCTAGCATATTGATACACTTAATTCAGAATTTGTATGTAGTGTTATACAGTAGCTGGCTTTCTTATGACCTATCACAAGAAAGAAATGCTTTGGCTCAATTTGGTTTTAGTGAGCCGTGTTTTTTTGCGGGGGACGGGGTGTGGAGGCCCTTGAGGCATATTTCTTCTAAAAGTGAAATATGTAGATGGCATCTGATGAAATCAGTATTGTTATTCCTGCCAACATTTTCATTCTTCAAGTCCAATAATAATTCACTGAGGATTGGCGTGGTTTGTATTTTTTAATTAAAGTTAATTTAATCTTGAGTTGGACTTGTTGCTGAACAACTAATTCTTAAACACTGGCTGGAGACCTTGTTGTTTAAAAAAATGGACTATACTGCCTTCATGCATTCCAGAATTGTTGCCCAGTGTTTTGGAAGGCATGATGCCAAAAAGTTTTTTTAGCTTTCCATGGAGGAGCTTCAGCTGTATCTTCTCAAGGGTGATGGTTTCTGGGTTGATTTTTTTGTGTGTGTGTGTGTGTTTTTTTTTAGTGGTCTTTTTTGTTGTTTGTTTTTGTGGGGGGTGTTTTTTGTTGGCTTTTTTTATCCAGGTTCTGACCATAAATGTAGATGTAAATATACTCTGAGCAGAATAACTGGAGCTAATCATTTTATTAAGGAGCAGATCTGTCTTGCAAATATACATCTGTCATACAAATAGCATGTGTAGATGAAATTGAATAAGCACATTTGGCAACAGAACCAGAAAAGTTTCCTAGAGAATGCATTGGAGAATCCATGCAGTTCATAAATGATTTGTGGAAGAAAGTCTCCATTTGAACTCTGTTATTGTTCTCCCATACAAAAAAATAATGATGTAAGCAGATAATGAAATGTAACATATTAGTAAGTAAATGAGGGACAATGTTTCATATTTATACAGCTTTCCAGCAAAGGAGTAAGGAATTGATGTTGCAGCACATGCATTATTTTCATTTCTAATGTCCGCTGAGACTCTTCCAATTTTATGCGCTAATGTAGATCTGTCTGACAGAAAGCTAGAAATGAGAATTCAGCTTCTGAATGACCTGTGAAGCCACTGGATCCTACCATACAAGGTCCACTTGTGTTAGTGTGGCCAGATGAGCTGTGCAGATGCACCATTCTGGCGCCTGAGAGGTGCCTGAGCACCATGGACAGAGACTGACAAAGCCAGGGAGTGTTGACTCCATAGAGGAAGAGAAAGAAATGACTTCACCTCTAATCTTCTAGATCAGAGAGCTCAAGAAAACTGTTGGTTCAAGATCCTGGACCACCAGTTTTTCCAAGTAGGTGTCTTTTCCATGGATTTCATAAAGTCTGGTTCATCTCTGTTAAGGTTTGTCTCTTCAGTCATGATTGGCCTTTCTTTTTGCATAGCGCTGATGCTTCTCAAAAGGCTACCTCCTAGTTTGGTTCTCTGTTTATATTTACTTAGATGCAGAGGCATCTCCCTGTAATACTCTTTCAAAATACTTATTTTATTTTGGAGATAGCCATGTTCTTCGTGTATTATGGGTGACCAGCATGTAATACTTTGTAGGATTCTCTGTACAGTAATTTATAAAGTCTCTGTGATGTTCAGGTATTGTGTGAAATTCATCCTAATTAGGTCTAAACCTTTAATCACTGCTTTTCTGTCAAAGCTCTTTTTTTTTTTTTTTTTTTTTTCTCCCAGGAGCTCTAATAGAGAATAAGGGAAATACTAGATTTTCTTTCTGTCTGTCTTTGGGTATATCAAAACTTTGTTGTGTACAGAAACGTCAAGATATCTTGAATAGAGAATTCATAACAGAGTCACACAGTCTACTTGTTTCTACTACTGCGATATTTGGATATCCTACCTTCTGAACAGAAAGATGCAAGTGGCAGTATCTGGAGATGTGCATAATAACAGAGTAGATCTGTGCTTTCTGAAACGTACCTTCAATGTAATTCTCAGATGTTCGATGAGGAGAGCTGCATTTCAGAAACCATATGACTAATACAACTAAGATGCTTAATTCCCAGTGGGCTGAAGGTCTGTTGCTTGAGAATATGCTGCACTGAAGCATCCCTTTTTAAAAAAAAAAAAAGAATGGTCACTAACTCAATACTCTGTGGTCTCTGAAAGATTTATGGTAGGTTTTGCAGAATCTGTACGCATATCTTGCTTTCAAATTCATCATTTTTTTCAAGCTCTGAATGACAGAAGAAATGAGGAATGATTTTTAGCTGTTTGTATTTAAAAAAGACAGAAGGTACAATCAATTTATGTAGCCACAGCAAATGATGCCAATTAAGAAACAGAGATCTTGCAAACATAAGTTGTATGTATGTTCCATTGAGTGAACTGATACTGAGCTTTCAATTTTTTTGAGGAAAATATTATTTCCAAAGGATCATTTCATGCTGATATATTTTAACAATTCAGTGCCAAATAACATTTCAGAACTGTAGATTTGTACTAATAAATGGTTATGAAATATAATATTTAAAATGTTTTCTGCGAATCTTTTTCTTAACTCAGGAAAAATTATCTAGTCTGGAGTCATAAATTAAAACTTATGATATAGATGTGTCTAATTTGCTGGTTTTCCAAGGGAGATTGATAGGATACTCATTAAATATGTGTTAATTCTACATTTCAGGGCACCTACAGGAAATATCTTCCCTATTACATAATTCAGCATTGTGATAAAGGGGAGAAATTGTCTTTTTTTGAAGCATCAGAAATAGTCCAAGATTCCAAATAGCATTTTTGGTGAAAAAGATGTACCTGTGTTGTTTTGATTTCCTTAAACCTGAACCTTAACCATCTTAATATAGTCACATTTAAGAAAAGTTTACAATTCCAAAAGGTATTTGAATGTATATGTGACAGAAAATTTATTAAATGTTTAGCTTTTCACTTAAATGTAAGGTGATGATGAAAATTTTGAAGCTCCACAGATTAACTGTGGATTTGCTACTTTTTCTGCTCCTTGATTAGTTTGGTTTGCAGATCAAATTTCCAAAAGACTCAGTGTAGTCTTCCTTTCAACATATGTATGTATCACAAGCCTTTTTTTCCAGATGCAGATAATTGTTAACACATTGGTTGTATTATGACAGTTCATAGCTTTTTTTAATGGGAAATATTTTTTTGTTGTTGTTTTGAGTCTGGTTTTAGCAATATAGTTAGCAGAAACTATCAAATTAACAAACACAGAGAACTTTCTCCTGTGGTGGGATGTGGGCTTATTTCTATTTGCATTAAGCTGGCAGAGGTGCCACATCTCTTGCTTTTCAGTGCAGCTAATCATGATTGTTATTCTTCTGGTGCTGGCCAGACAGCATGATTTTCAATGAAAAAGCATCACGAAATCTTATCTTATGATAAGGAGTTAGTTAAAATAAAAAGATTCACAATATTAATGTAGTGTATTTGAACTTATTGTTCATTCTTTGTTTGCGTATCTTCCCATGGAATTTATATTCCTATATGAGAACCTTAATGTCACTGCCATTGAGGCATCAAGATCTTTGTTTATGATCTAAGTATTATTACTATTTGGAGTGAAAAAAAAAAAAAGTTTCATGTCTTTTGACTAGTTCTTGAGCATATGGAATGCATTGTAGGAATTTTTAATATGAAAATTAATGAAGTGATCTGAAATGTATGACTGCATATATTTTGAAAATGTATTTGAAATTTTAGAACATTATGTGTCTAATCAGAAAGCCTGAAGTCTTTACTAATTCTGTTTTATAATGTCCCTGTACTCTTACACACAATTGACATGCATCAGTAACAGGAAATAATGCCAACAAGCACAGCCAAGATTGGAATCAAAGCTGCAATTTTAGCTCTGTTCTGATTGCAGTGACCTCACCTTGAAGAGTATGAGCCACCACTTCTAGAAAATTAATACAAAATGACTATGCAGGAAAAAAAACAGTGGCCAGATTTATATTCAGATTATCTGCCTACAGGCAAGCTGTATTTCTCAGCAGTTAGCCTGTGAGCCAAGCAAAATTCCTTTATGGATTCTGGTATTTGCTAGGCAGGGTAGCACCTTTCACAGAGTTTTGCAGAACATGGTGGTAGATGTTCACGTCGCACCTTCCTCATCTTGATCTCAGCACTGTTCAGAGAACTGAACTGAGATGCTGGCAGTGTTTTTATGTGCATGATCGAGGACAGTGTTGCTTCCTGTGCTCTACCTACATCTTGCACAGTTTATGCTGGATCAAATGCATTCAGGCCATAATTGTCAAGTGTTTCTGATTCAGAATGTTTTAGGAAAAATAAAAACAAAGTAAACATATGTAGGGGGAAATAATTGACTTCTACAGCTACGTGGTGACAATATTTTGTGGTAGCTGAACCTTTGTTTTCCTTGTAAATACTGAGAGGAAAAAACACTGTCCTCCACTCTTAAGCCTGTATGAAATGGAAATACTGAATACTAAAACAGCTATGGTCCCTCTTCTGGGAGTATTTTAGCTTAGCCTGCGGTATACTACTGTAACCTCCAGATTTGTTTTGTACATCTTCAAAGCTAACCTCCTCTTGAATAATTTTCTGAGTGAAAACCTGTTAAAAGTGAAACACGTAGATTCATGCAGAAAACTTCAAGGTCCAAAATTAACACAGTTTAATTGCAAAGTTAAAAATTATATGAATGTAATGTAATTTCTGCAAAAAAATTGACAATAATTTAAATCATGTCTTTCGAAATTGTTACCACTTCCTAGTGAAGAGGGAGTTTTTGTGCCTCCCTTATAATCTCTGGTGGAGGCCAAACGCTTGAAAAATGTGAGGCAGAAAGCATGTAAAAGAACTAGCAGAGGTGACTTCTCTAGAAGTGATGCAACTGTTCTGTAGTGTGTGATTTGGGAATTTTTGGATTTGAACATGAAAATTTTTCCAGTTGACTCAACCAGCATTTATCAATCTCTTCCCAATATTGCTGATAAATATGCAACTGGCTCAGCATTCAGTAGTGAATCTTGTAGATTCCTCTTATAGTTGTTCACACAGAATGTCATTTCAATTCACTTATGTTATTATAATAAAAATACGCCTGAAGTTATACAGGTTTTGCTTGCTCTGTTCCTTTTTGGAGAGGAAAACAAATTAGTTTTGCATAATGCTCTTTTGCAAGACTAGAGTATTTATGTGAGTGCTATGTAAGCAGTTACAAAGTTTTTCTTGTTAGTAAAATATTTATAATGAAAGAGTTATTCAGTGTTGAATAGGCCATAAAAGTCTCATTCTCTTTTTCAGTCTATCTCACTTTTCCTGTGCTCATTTTTGTTAGCACGGGGTCATACACTTCTCTTCTGTGCTGTTTTATTCTCCTGAGGCACACCCTCTTCTGTTGCTCTTGGGTCAGAATTGTCTTTTACGTCTATTGGTCACATGAACATGAGCATAGATGTAATTTCAGAGATCTTCCTGGTTCATGGTAACAGTGTGCTAAAGAAGAGAAAAAAGCAAACTGATGAGTAGGTGTGTTAACTATAAGGCAGAAGAGCAACAGAGTCAGTTTGTGCTTGGAAGAAGGCATCCAAATTTTAAAATATGTGTTTTATAGTATCTCCTCCCCTCTCCTCTCCTCCTCTCCTCACAAGTTTTACTGAGAAAAGATGAACTGCTGGGCCTGGTTCATGGACACCTGGACATTTCTGGGCTTTCAGCATTTTGTTGCTTCCCCCCACCACTGTTCTTTGTCACAGATTCAAATACAAATTCAAGAAGGGAGCTCTTGAATTAAAGTGTACTACATTGCCACTGAAAGCCTATAAGCAAAGATACTCTTTGACACCCTCTGTATTATTAAAATCTGTTTTAAAATACTATTAAAATACTTTCTATGTTTCTGGATCCACAGCTTAATATACAGAAAAAAACTGTTAACAGTTGAAGGATTAAAAAACCCAGCCACCTAAAGAGAATTAACTCTGGAATTTTTTATTTTATTTTTAAATTTTTCTTTGAGAAGTTAGAAGAAAGCAAACTGGAGGGTCTCCATCCAAACCAAAATTATAGGTTTTGAACTGTTTGCAAGAAATAACCATTTTACTGCCTGGAGCTCTGGCAGACTCAAAACCTTGTTTGTTGGGGTTGGGTGGAATGGTGCTGCCTCCTCCTGCGAGAATTGTCTATTACAGAAGTTGGAAATGGTTGATGGAGACAATCTGGAAACACAATAGCTGATGCCACAGGTCCTATATGTGACCTATTTCCACCGGCGACCAAGACTCAGTGGAAAGTGTGAGGACTTTGACAGACTGTAGATGGACAACCTTTCTCAATTCTTTCTGATCCTCACTGTAAAGTAGCTGGCTTATACTCTACATTTTTGTAAATGAAAGTGTTTTTTCCCTGCCTTTATTAAAATCATAGACATTTCCTCACTAAAAAAAATTGAAAGCAGAATAATTTTATCTTTATGCATGGAGGTAATCCCATTTAATTTTCCACAGGATTGGCCTTTGCTGCTCTCTCTTCAGTCCATCCAGTTTTTGGTTTATATGGTTCTTTCTTCCCTGTCATTATTTATGCCATATTTGGAATGGGACGTCATGTTGCAACAGGTAAGTGTCTTTCTGATCTAAGCATTTTCAAAAATAAGAAACTGGAAAAAAAGTTTTATCAATGGAAGGAATATTCTTTAAAAAGTAAACAGAAATTAAATGTTTTTGTGCTTCTTTTTACAACTTACTTTTTTCCCAGATTGAGTGCTTTAAAAAGCCCCGTTAAGGATACACTGGAGTTACTTCTGTCATTGTAACTTAATGTTGTATTTACACTTCTTTTGTAAATGTAGTTTACTGGGGGCTTTTGGATTTTAACTCCTAAATTTTTTTTTCAGATCTTTAAGATTTTATTATTATTCTGAAATTTTTAAGATTTTAAGATCTTAATTAGAATCTGCTTCAAGATAAAATTTTAACAAAGGGCTCAACAAAGAAGATATACACAAACAACTATGAAAAAGGCTCTGTCCACAACTGCTATATAATTCAACAAGAATGATGTTCGTTAGTGGAGTCATTTATGTCAGTGAGAAGATTAATCACTTGAATAACAAATCCCAACATCTTTTTATTGACTACTTTTGATAAAGTTGCTCTTTGAGAATTGTCTGAAGGCAGCTTCTGCTGTGATGATATCAAATATAGAGTCATACATAAACTGTTCTCAAGTTCAGTCTTATTGGATAAAAAATATAAAAAGAAGAGAATTTTAAAGAAGAGGATTTTTAAAAAGAAGGAATAGACTGAAAAAAATATTAATAAATATCCTGAATTTTGCTTCAAAATGCATATTTTTTTAAAATATTAAAAACGCTGGTACAGTATGTCACGTCATTTAAAAAATTTGTGATCCCCTGAAAGTCCCTCCATGCCTCAACAGGAAAATTAATATTTCTGTCATAGGGAAGAGTTTAGTGCTTAAAAAATGGAAAAATTGACTAAATGAAGTGAGTGGGAAAGCCATGAAAAGTGGTAAGTCTGTATATATATGTAGGAAGATTAGAAGGCCAAAAAGAGGAATTTGAAGTTTGCCATGGAGAGCAAGTGGATGACTGAAAATTCGGTAAGTAATTGCATCAAAATGAGGTGGCTAGAAAGGAAACTGGTGAGACAGCTTTCCGAGGAAAACGTAACCAGTGCATTCTGTGACAAGGTCACAGGATTTTTGAGTTACCACTCTGATTTCATTTGCAAGAAAAGCTCTGGAGGGAATCCTGGTAACTGCAAACCTGAATGTCACCCCTGTTTTTACAGACTACAGTAAAACAATAAGACCGCTGAAAGTTATGTGTAATCAGTGTCTGTATAAAAGATGTTAGTGTGACTTCTGTACAGGCAAATCCCACCTCACTAAACTCATAGAGTTCTACAGAAGTGTCAGTAAGCAAATGGCAAAAGGAAATACTCTGAATATAAGATATCAAAATGGTCAAACAGTTACTGATAAGCTTGCACAGCAAAGGTTATTAAAGAAACTAAGTTGCCCTTGTGATAGAAGAAAAGTTCTTTTATTAATGATTAGCTAGTTGTAGGATAAGAAGCATAAGACGGGACTCAGTGGTCATTTTTTCAGGATGGTGGAGTCCCTTGCAGGTGCCCAAAGAATTGTGCTGGGAAGTTTGCTAGATAGGGGTGTAGCCAAGATGAGGGTAGAACTGCACTAACCAGGTCTTGCTATAGTAGAAGTAAGGATAGCTCAATGAAACTGGTAAGAGATCACTTTAGAAGAAAGTATAGACTAAAGGATATACCACAGCAGATGCAAAACTTCTGGAACCTGCTTCCAGAGAACACTGCAGAGGCAGAAAATACTATCAAGTTCAAACAGAGATTCAACAAATTTGTGAATGTTCGTCCATAAACAAAATCTAAAATACTTGCTAACATCCCTAGTGCAACAGCTACGGATGCTGAGGATTATGAAGGGAATGGTCTGCAGAAAGTGGCCAGGCTGGTGTGCATTGCCTGAGTAATACTTCTGATTGCCACAGTTGAAGGCAGTGTTGGGCCATTGGTCCGACTCTTAGAGCTCTCCATGATATATTTGTCCTTTTAATTGTTGAATTGTCATCCTTCTTTATCCATGTTTCATTAAACTTGCTTTCACTCCCTGAAAAAATTTTTATTTCCTTGCCTGCCTCCATTTATCGGAGTGCAGGTTATTTGTTGAGTACTTGAACACACACATCAGCGAACTATATTGGGCTGGGTACTAGGTCTATAGCATGATTTAATTATCCTAAAAATCTGAATGGTGAGCATTTGTGACTCTCAGGAAAAAGGGAACATTTCATCATACATATGGTGAACTAAAAGCATTTGTGTTAACTTGAAATCATTGTGAATTGTGTTACAATCTCTTTTGTTAATGTGTCTACATGACCATTAATATATACACAAATACATTCCATATGCATATGTATAAATGGCATTTTACATGAAGAAATTTACATTAAAAGTACCTTAAAAATGGTTGTTAAGAGTGCACAAAATGATACTTTCACTCAAAATGGTCAAGTTTTTAAAAGAAGGCCATTAGTAATTAGTATGGATATAGAATCATTAATAGCTAATCAATGGCTTTTTTTTATAGGAACTTTTGCTTTAACTTCCTTAATATCTGCCAATGCAGTTGAACGTCTTGTTCCTTCCACTGGCACTAATTTCACTGCAAAGAATAATTCAGGAGTCTTGGGCCTGTCAGAGTTTGAAATGCAGAGGATTGGAGTTGCAGCAGCAGTTTCATTTCTGGGAGGAATCATTCAGGTAGGCAGTGAACACATATCCTCTATGCTGCTGATGCTCAGCATTTGTGACAGCTGAGACATTTGTAATATATTTTTTTCACTTAGAAAAACTGACCCTGGGTCTGGTCTAATATTCGTGAATGGTGAAATGTATGTGTCTTAAAAATCTGTTGCTCCTTGGTTGAGAAGTAGTAATTGTCTGTGTAAAGCTCATAGAGTGTTGCAATATGAAGTAAAACCACATTCAGTCAGCGCTAATATAATGTTCAGTTACTGCTGGTGCTCCCTTTCCTTCTCCTCTGGAAACAAAACATCGGTCAGCTCTCTGGTAGGCAATGACATATTCCTAAGGTTTTCTGTTGCTCTTGTCTTGAAGAGAAATACTATACAGTATTCAATTATTAAAAACATTAAGGAAAAATTTTTTACATTCTCTTTAGAGTTCACACACCCATTGTTAAAGCATAATAAATTAGTAAAACAGATGTCTTCAAGTAATTCTCCAAAGTTTATACAAGTGATCAGAGATCTATTTTAATTTTTTCTTTTTTCCTCTTCTGACCATAATAACTGAGTTCCTTTATCCATTGACAATTGCTTGGGTCTTCAAAGAAGGCTTCTATCTTTCCTTGTAAATATTTAAATGGAAGAAATGTTTCAGTGCTTGGCATTGCAACACCTCCTGGTACCCATCCTCCTGAAAGAAACCAAGATCCCCATGCTTGGTGCTTTGGGTCCATCCACCACGTAAAGGATGAGCTAAAGAGCCCAGAACTGGCATGTCCAGTGGCTTGGCACTTGACAGGAATTGAGGCATGTAGTTATGCTAGTTGGTAGGAGGTATCAAGAAGTGTGCTCATTTCTGCTGTGTTGTTGCTGTTTTAATTCTTTTACTGCTTACTTCAATATGCAACATAAGGGAAAACCCAGAGGTGGCATACAGAGTAGACCTAGTTCTGATCACATCACACAGGTTGCCAAGAAGCTGTGGGGTCTCCTCCTTGGAGACATTCAGAAGCCGCCTGGCCATGGGCCAGGGCCCTCTGCTCTGGGTGTCCCTGCTGGAGCAGGAGTTGGGCCAGATGGCCCAGAGAGCCCTGCCAGCCTCAGCCATCCTGGCGTTCTGTGGGTCTGTTTTTGTGCTTGGCTTCTGTACATGTCTGCTTGTGCCAATGAGTGTATCACACCACTGCATCATGTGCAGAGTGCTTGTAACAGAAAAAAGTCCTTTGAGCATACACACTTGGGAGTGTGAGCCTGACAGTCTCTTACATCATACCTGCTTGTGTGTTAGAGGCCAAAATGCCTGTAGCAGGAAGCTGGTGACTGCAATTGATCTAAGTTCAAAATCCAATGCAGAAAATTGTTATTAGCAGAATCCCATTAGGTGTGTAAATCCACTTCCATTTTCTCTTTCATTCTGAAAAGTACTGCCTTTTCATATGCCTTAAACTGTCCCAGATGACTTATCTCAGCCTCTGCCCTGTTCAAGCTGGACTGGAACAAGAACAAGAAAATCCTCTGTAGGGGTCTTCAAAGTGTGTCTGGCAGGGAGCTGAGCCAATTGCGTGCGCTCCTCTCTGAGGTCAGTAAGGCTATGTTTATTATAGTCCTGCTAATAAAGCTGATTCTTGTGCTGCCACTAATGCTTCATGCAAGCAAAATGATCGGAGCATCTGCCTAGGACACAGAGAAAAGATTACGATGCTAATTTCCCATATCCCAGAGGATACTCACCAGTGATATTCAGGTGGAAGTCCTGATCAAGGTTGTGATTAAATTTTGCCATCATCTTAGGTCCATATTTCTCACCTTGATTCCAGTCTTCTGGCTAGCAGTTGCTGCAATTACTGGATAAGGAGACAGGGCAAATCTTGTTGTAATTGAGAGCTGTGACAGTGACCATGGCACGCTTCTTCTCATCAGACTAAACTAGAAGTTAATGAATAGCTTGGAATAAGATATGGCATTCTGGGATGAGAATATGATGTATTTTGGGGCAACAGATTTCCACTGAAGACATCTTGAATTGCAAAAAGTAATTGAACTGTCAGTGCATTTGGGATGATAGTTATCTCGGAAAAGAGTAGACCTTGGCCTGTTTCCTTATACCAAAATGCAGTGCTCTAACCCCAAAATTACAAGAAAAAAAGGCCTGATACTGTGACTGTTCCATACCTTGCGCATTTTCCTCACAAAGGATGAAGCGTCTATCTCCAAAACAGCTGATTCTCTCTTAGAAAAAATAGGCTGAGATATGAACCTACTTGGCTAGAAAAGGGATTTTACACTGTTTTTCCAGTAGCCTGGGTAAGCACTCTAAGCACATTCCCTGTGGTTGACCTCATTTTCTTAGCCCAGGAAGCAAATGATCTGAAAGAATACCACCACTTCTTATTCTGAGTAGTGCTCAAAAAAACCTCAGCACCTTCCAAAATATGGAGTTTTGAGAACAAAGTTTGTTCTCCAAAAGTGAGTTCATTCAACAGGTAACACATTATCAGACTGAATTACTTTGGACAGAAAGTTTGAGATTAGTCATTCCCAAAGAGCCTGTTATGTGATAAAAATTTTTTACTGTCCATAAAGTTAAATTGACTACACAATGAAAGTGGAATTTCAACAATAATAAACTGAGTTCGTTGTCATGGGAAGTAAGTATTGAAAGTGGACAAGAACTAAAAGGACTTGAATTAATGAACATAGAGGGGTTTGCTTTTTTGCAATTACTTATTTCTCTCTGGCTAAATCCCCATCCTCTTCTTGTAGTTATCAGGTTCAAATTATGGAGCAGTAAAGACGGCTGCAAGAAAAAGTTCCTTTTGCATTATCTTTCTCCCATTCCCACTTTGTTTAAATACTTTTCTAGAATTTATTTTTTGTTTCATTTTTTTTTCCCAGTAATCCTGTTTTTTACTACTTCTGTTGTTTATTTTTACTATAATTTTATAAAATTTATTGAAACAGAACGCATAGCTGTACAAATATCTCTGATTTTCTGGAATGATGCCCCATTCTCTGAAGAAAAATTTGTAGCTCCTCCTCACCTGAATACCTGCAAAACTAGAAACCTCAGCGTATGAAGCTGACGTAACTACTAGAAGGGCCATACATGTATTTGAAATCTTGATATCCATGGGGCCAGTGTGATATCAGGAAGCTTAGGATCTGCCAGAGCAGTGGAGAAGCTGTGGGATGGGGACACCAGTGTTACAGTGGCTTGGGACAGGGTAGACTTCTACAGAAGCATAAGACTCATATCTCTGTAGTTTTAGCACCTAATACATTTGGTAGCTATTGACATTACTGACTTTGGGAATTATACTATCGACAAGTTAGCATCGACTAGGTGGACTGTCGAATATCAGTGGAACAGGAATGAGTCTTAGTACCACCCTTATTGAAATAATCTTTTACAGTACTTGCTTTTCTCACATATTTGACCAGGATAACAAGAAGTGCATGAAAACAGTTTCTCTGAGTTTGCATTCATTACTAAGTTTAATATCAGATTCTGGTAAACCAGAGATGCGAATGAGATGGTGCAGGTGGTTCAGTGGTTCTGCTGTAAGCTATATTCATCCTTCAGAGGACTTTTGCTTTCAATCCTCATTTACCTTAGAGTTTACTAAAAGGGACCCATCTCACTGCTCTGTCACCAGGAAGCTGCACATTATCACCCTTGCTAATGCTCATGCCCTTGCTCTCCAGGTAGCAATGTTCATGCTGCAGCTGGGCCATGCCACCTTCTTGTTAACAGAACCAGTGATCAGTGCAATGACCACAGGAGCTGCGACACATGTTGTGACTTCACAAGTGAAGTACCTGCTGGGAATGAAAATGCCATACATGTCAGGACCACTAGGATTTTTTCATGTGAGTCCAGTAAAAGAGATGGGTTATTTCATTACCTAACATTTTCTTAAATAATGATGCTTTTTAAAAAAATTATTTATGTGTGAAGAAGTTGTGATGTGTGTGTGTGAAAGAACTGATATAATACCAAAATCTTCATTTTGCTGCTTCTTTTTGTAGGAACAGATTAGGAAAATTTGATGAAGAGTTAGCAAGACTGTGTCTCCTTTTGAAAGGGTACAGAAACCAAGTTTCAGTGTGTGTGTATTACAGCATCAGTAATTCTCTTCATTAGCCTCAGCAAGGAGAGATTCACCATCTACTAAAATATTTGTTAATTCTTTAAAAGCTTTTTCATAAATACTTCTTAACATATAATGAAAGCAGCCATTGTTTTTTTTATTGTGTTTCCAAGGAGACTATACTTACATATGGGCATATTAGCATCTTGTAGAGTTGATAATGGTATGTACAACAGCCAGGAAATAATCAAAACACACATTATAAGCAATAATAAAGAACAGCAGTGATACAAGGAAATATTTCCATGTTGGTGTGTTGATGATATCATGAATTAGGTAATTTAAATGCTTTGAAAGAAATCTATTCCCTCATCCCTTGTATATTTTAATGTATATGAAAAAAGTTCTTTGCCATTCAGTTCACTTTTGAAATCAACTCTCTTTGAACATTTTCCAGATTAAAAAAATCTTGATTTTTTTTAAGGTTTTCAATTGCTCTGTAGAATTGTGTAAAAACAAATGAATAAACAAAAACTCCTCTGTACAATTTAAAATAATAACAAATAAGAAACATTTAGAAGGAACAATTTTACCATACATATACTTCAAAATGTTTCTGGTATCTGTTTAGACTTGTGGATTGTTTCAAGAAGCTGCAGTATTTCAGTCCCCAGCTGTGAATCTGGCAGTATGTCTCTTGACATGTTCTTTACTCTAAATTCATGAAACCCAGGGACTGGGTTTTTGCTTACTTTTTGTTTTCTTTCTTCAAACCATCTCCCACTCACAAAGCCCATTGTTTTGTCTCAGGCAGCCTTCGGGTTGAGAAAGCAAGAATAAGGATGTTTAGTAAAGTGTAATAGGAGGGTTGAAAGTAGAGCAAGCCATTGAAGTGTGTTCTTTTATAGCAGATGAGATCACAATTGAAAACATAAAAACGAGCTTTGTGCATGGGAGAATGAATATATTTCACCTGCATCAAGCCTATGGGATTTTTGTGTTTACACATAGCTTATGTAATTTATTACATTTCACTTTCCCTGTGTATAGTTTGTAATACTGCAACTGAGCTGCACGTTGCAGAATCAGTGGAGATTTCACAAGTGGGAATGGCAAGGTGAAGGTGAGAAGGAAAATGGTGAGGGAAGGCTGCATGTGAAATCTGATTTTCATGAGGGACTGCAAGAAAACTATCATTAAATTTTACTTAGTATCTGAAAACAGAAAGCCATATCTATGTTTGCCCTTTATCCTTCCACAAGTTTCTATGGAATGCAGCACTTCAAAGTGAACTCCTGCAATGTAAGAAGCCTACTTTGCAAAATTGAGTCTTTTGTTGTTGTGTTGCAAGCTGGTTGCAAAATCCTTGTGGTTGTGCTGCAAGTTGGCTGAGAAAGCTTTCATGTTCACACTATCCCACTACCAGTCTTTTTCCTTTCTTCTCTTATTCTTTTTTTTTTCTATTCGTTCCCTGCCCAGTTCACAGTAGTTGCCTACGTGATTTTCCCATACAGTGTGTTGTATTTTTTTAAAAAGAAAAAAAAAAAAGACATTTTTTTGAAATGTAACAAGGTCACCTACTCTCAGACAGAACCAAGCATTTTAACCAATTTGTTGCTTTTTCTTTTCTTGTTTGCTTCAGTTTCCACGCTCATTTTTAAAGCTAATCTTCATGTATACAGTTTAAAAAAAGAGCTCAGGATTTCATGAATCTATCAGAATGCACACTCCTCCTAGAATATAAACCATGTCAGTGTGCATTATTACCATTTGAAATTATGTGAAAAGATAGTGGAATTCAAAGCAGTTAATTTCCCAGAAGAACAGAGGCATTATGTCTGTATATATATATGTGTGTACAATGTTAGAAAGTTGCTTTTTTTTTTTACTTATTTTCAAATTTACATCAAGTTTGCTGAAATGTTCAGTTATTCCTCATATTACCACATCACTTCAATTAAAATTCTTTACATGAAATTAAAAATAAAAATAAAAAGAGACAATTAACTAAATATATTATTTTATTCTGAAATTTTTGTTAATGATATAATGACACAAAAGATTATTTTGTACACTCCAATATCAAACTAAATTCTACTACAGATTCTAAATTATTTCAATATGTGCGTCATTAAAATGTGTATCTGAATATGTATAATACTGAGTTCATAGTGATTTTTGTGATGAAAACATCTGCAAATATTTCTTCTGAATCAGATTACTTGAGTTTTAGGTGTTTATATTTAGCATTTACACTTTTATGTTAGATGAGTACAGGAATCTAATGGACAGTATGAAATCTGAACTGCAGAGTTTCGATTGATGGCTTTAGTACACATTAACCACATGCAGGTTTTTCCTCTGAAGAAACAGTGAGTGGTCTGCGAAACGCTCTGCTTGCTTTGCTGATATCATCATGAAGTGTGTTTTCAGGGCTTCAGGGAATGATTACCAGGGAATAGCCAGTGGTAGCTCTGGAGTCTGTTGTGGTAATTGATGTAATATTTATACATATTACTGCCAGATTTGTTTCAGTGTATTACAGACACTGATATTTCTGATATCTTTTTTAGAAATGTCATCCTTTAGGGATACAGCTGTTTGCTGTTAGCTCTGAAGGATTGATTTTTTTATTGGCTGATGTAGAGTACATATTGAAGGGGAGGATTTAGAGAGAAACATCAAAGAATACAGTAGGCTGTTCAAGTAAAATGTTTGTGGCAGACTGATAAAGGTATGACAAAGCTTTACAAATTCGAGAGTGATACATCCCAAGAAAGAGGAAGTCAGTCAAAAATGCCAGAATGCTTGCATGGATCAAGCATCAGGACAAGAAGATCCTGACCACACTCGAACACAAAAAGGAAGCCTACAGAGGATAGAAGCAAAGACAGTCAACCTTGGCAGAGTACAGAGTTATTGCCTGACCAGTCAGGGATCGAGTGGGAAAGGTTAAAGCCCAGATGGAATTGAATCTGGCCAGAGAAGTCAAAGGCACCGAGAATGGCTGATACACAAGTATATCAGTGACAAAAAGACAACTAAGGGAAATGTGGTCCCTATGCTGAATGACAAGGGAGACCTTGTTACCTTGGGCAGTGAAAAGGCCAAGCTACTGAACGCATTCTTGGCCTCAGTCTTTGCCAGTAACTCCGGCCTTCAGAAATCCCTTGTTCCCGAGGCCAGGCTGAATGACTGGAACATGAAATATATAACCTTGGTGGAACAGAATCAGGTCAGGGATTCTTTAAGAAAACTGGACATTTGTAAGTCCATTGGCCCTGCTGGGAGTGCCAAGGGATCTGGCAGATGAGATTGTGAGGCTAGTATATATAATCTTCTCTTGATGAAGGCAAATGGGAGAAGGGCCTGAAGACTGGAGGAAACCAAATGGACCCAGAGGCCCCTGTCAACTGCAGCTGTCCTGGGATTCTGAGATTTTGTGAAAGCTCTAGAAGCTTGGGCTAGCTATTTAAAAAAAATAAGTGGAATCTTCTTTTTAGTTAATTTGTGAAGAAAGAAAGACGTTCTAAAAGCTTGTGCACATTTCTTAGTAATCTCTCATTAACATTATATCTATTCACCCTGCATTAGATCTCAGTTTGTCTAAGCAAATTAAATTAAACACAAAATACATAGATAGCTAATGCTGACAGGGCTCATTTGGAAAAAAAAAAAGCCCATGTCTCTTTGTCTTTGACAATTAAGAATCAATTTATTTTCTTACCACTTTATCTTAGATATAGCTCAGCCTTCTCTGCATTTGTGGGTGCAGTTTGCAGTGTAGTTTTCTAGATTGCTTTCGTTTGTCCTAATTAATCACAGCTTCTGCTGGGTACTGAGCCAAGGCCTGTGCTTTCTTGACAATGCATCCTTGGAAGATTAGGGGTACACAGTCTATTTGCAAGCCCCATTAAGACTTGTTTCACATTGTGTGATGACAGCAGGGAAATAAGTGATTAAAAACTGGGTTGATTACCATATTCATGACATAGGTACATCACATTATTTAATAAGTTGATTTTATAATGTTTTTTGGGTTATGATAAATGTTTGCGCTGGTTTACGCTGTTCATCTTTAATCGAAAATCCAAGGCCTATATTTCAATGGAGAAGACTATGTTTTCCCTTTATGAGAAAAATTGCACTTCTTCTGTTTTTCTGTGACCATTTTTAGAATTTTTTATTTTATTGTTAGTTTTTTAGCCCTTATAGATTATTAAGATCTTCTTAGGAATTATAAGAGAGGAAAAATCAGGAAGCTATTAATAATTTACTCATGTAAAAAAAAGCATAATCTCTTCAATGAGTGACAAAATCAAAACGGGGGGAAAATTATCATCATATTGACTGCCTTTCTGCTAGAACAGAGCTCTTTCCTAAGATAATTTATCTATTCTTTTTTCCTGTCTAATATAAATAAGTATTTAAACTCCAAACTGTCAAACTTTGTTAGTGTTAGGCATTTATTTGGAAATAGGTTCTGTAAGGCAGAAAATTATTAATATCTACTTTCATAAAACTACAGGTATTACCTTTCATTTATTCTTTTGATCTTAGAATCCATAGAATCATGGAATACTTAGAGTTGGAAGAGACCTTTAAAAATCATCTAGTCCAGCTCCTCTGCAGTTAACAGGGACATGCACACCTAGATCATGTTGCTCAGAGCCTGGTCCAGCCTGGGACCTAGGATCTTAGTTGTTGCTAGGAAAAAACAACTTTTACTTGTTTATAATTTATTTCAAGCATCAGTTGCTTGATTTTATTATGCTTCATTTTGTGGTTTTAAAGGAAGTTACTTGTGAGGCAGTCTGAAACTATAGCCTAGATTTTAACTTCTGTTTTCTATATAGTTTACATTTCTGGCTACACAACAGCTCCTAAAATCGTAGCGCAGAATTTAAGTGTCTGAGCCTACCTTGTTTTTTCTCCACCTTGCATCTTTATTAAGCGCATGCATTACTTTCATTGTCATGCTTCTTTGTTCCACTAAGCAATGGACTTACTTTGCAGCTTTTAACTTGCAACTTCTTGCTAGAGACAGAAACAGAGTCGAGTAGATAGCAGTAGTCATTTAAATAGCCAGCAGCGCATACACGCAAAGCATGACAGGTAGTTAGTGTGTGCAGCATCTGAACCTGATGAAAACATGCTTCATGGAGCACTGTTAGTGAAATGGCCATGAGCAATCAACAGGGACACTGAATGTATCTCGCTGAAATTATACAGTTTCTTTACAACATATTTGGATGGACTCCCCTAAGTGATGGAGAGGAGGCCCTGAAGAGAACAATCATCTGGGAAAAGATTCCTCTTGCTTCCCTCCCCAGCCACTACTGCATCTTTCTTTCTTTTTTCTTCATTCCTCTCTCTCCTTATCTTTCCCCTTCTTTCTGACTTCTTAATTCTTTCCTCAGACCTAACATTTGCTATTAGATTTAGATGTTGACCTGTGGACACAGATAATGTGTCTTTGTGCAAGTTTCTCTCAGTGTTTTCACGCAATTCTCTCTTAATTCACTGAATTTAACGAAACTAGAGAAGGAAAGGATATATATCAGATTTACTGGAATTTTCTTGCTTCCTCCAACGGAAACATATACATTCTTACATATAAATAGTCACTGCGGTTTTTTTTTTTTTTGAGTTTTCCAAAGATCATAGTATTTGGCAACGTTAAGTTGGTGATTTTTTTCCTTACAAAATGTTAAGTGAATGCCATTTAGGGGCTGGTCTAACTGGTGACAGGACAAGGGGAAATGACCTCAAGTTGCGCCAGGGGAGGCTTAGGTTGTATATCAGGAAAAACTTCTTTACAGAAAAGGTTGTTAAGCGCTGGAACAGGCTCCCCAGGGAGGAAGCTGAGTCACCATCCCTGAACGTGTTTAAAAACCATTTGGATGTGATGCTCAGGGACATGATTTAGTGGTGGGTTGTTAGAGTTAGGGTAGTATGGTTAGGTTGCGGTTGGACTTGATGATCTTGAAGGTCTTTTCCAACCTGAGCAATTTTATGATTCTATGTGTCAGATGACACAGCTCTTGGATTACTGATCCAACTCTCCCAGGTAATCCCAGGTATGAAGTGTAGAAAATACTGTAGCATGTGACCTGGAATTATGTTATTTTGTGATTTGTGAATATAATCTGTTGTTCATCTCAATCACTGCAGATTTATGCCTACATATTCAAGAATATCAGATTGGTTCAACTCGAGGCTTTACTTCTCTCGTTGCTGAGCATTGTGGTGCTTGTTCTTGTTAAAGAATTGAATGAGAAATTTCAGAGAAATATTAAAATTGTTCTTCCTATTGATCTAGTTTTGGTAAGTATGAAGTCAAATATCAGACTTTTTGCTTCATAGAGTTTTCAGTGGTTCAACAAATTTCCTGAAGTTTTCTGTTTTCTATAGTTACTCACACCTGCCACTTATTAAATGAATAACTGATTTTCATGGCTGTATATTAAATGCAATAACAGGAAAGAGTTTGGCTAAATAATTAAGAAAGAAGTGACATATGTTCCCAATTTTTATAATACTTTTACTACTTTTTTGCATAATTACAAGAGCATGAGGTCTAGAATGCTGAAGCATGAGAAGTGTAACGTAGAGAATGAAAAGTAACTGATATAACTTCGGGCAAGCATTGTGCTGAGTAGTTCTGACTTAGGTATTGCATTTTGTTTATCTGCAGCAAAGTTAAATACCTAAGTTATTGCTTTCTGTAAGTTTACCTACAGTTTTCCTTTCCTATAGCATAGGCTAAATTGAAATTCTCTATTGTACTGTAAATCTATACTTTAAGGATTAAACTATGGTCAAATAATCAGCTCTAGGGCAGAAGTTTCTGTTTTGCTCTAGAGCAGTAAAAGAAAATTAAAAAAAAAAGGCTTATTTCAGAGTGTATCATAATGATTACTTTTTTGTTGTTGTTGTTGAAAAAAAATGTTTACAAAAGAACCCTTTTTCTTGTGGAAAATGCTTGAAAATGAGATTCTAGTCTCTGCTCTGTGATCTGTTTCTGTATTGCCGATTAAATAATACTGGTTAAAACACTGCAAACCAAGGATGATGGACTATAGCATGTTCCTGTTCTGGGATTTCTGTGGTCAGCTCACAAAAAGTATGGGAAATGAGCTTGAACCTCTTCAAGGCCAAATTTTCTACTCTCTCAGCAAGGTTTATGCCTGCTGAAACATAAATGCGAGAGGTAACCACATCTTCTTCTGCTGGACTGTGTGCTGAAGTCAATATTGCCACTTGGGATTAGATGTGCTCAGAGAGCATCAGCTGAATCACACCACTCAGATGCACCTCTGTTTCAAATTACTTTAAACTGCTGGCATGAATGGCAGTGGTTTGAGGCACGTGTTGTACGGGGTAGTTTGACAACGACTGGCAAGAGTCTTTTCAGATTGACTTTATTATCACAGGGCATCTGAACTCCTCCATCATAGTCTTTCCTCAGACATATTTTCTAAAACTGTTCTTGTGTCCAGATCATTTCTTTTGCCTCGCTTCCATATTTACTATAATTTTAGTAACAATATTTCTCTATCTTACTGGATTAGTGTAAAGACAAATGCATGAACACTGTCATACTGTCATATTCTCAGCTATGGCGGTAACATGGACATGAGAGAACCTGAAAGCAATAGAAACATAATGTATTTTTCTGTATTGAATCAAATAGATAATTGCTACATCCATTGCCTGCTGCTATGCTGATATGGAATACGTCTATGGGCTAGAAGTCGTGGGGCATATTCCTCAAGGGTAATGTGCTTTTTATTAGTTTGTGGCTTCTCAGCATATTTAGTTCTGTGAACAGCTTGTGAGGAGGTCAAAGTAGTTTATTGGAATAAAAAATGATGAAATCTTATCATTTTCATTCCTGACCTTCTCAAATACTCTCATGATTCAATCTCGTATTAACAAGGTGTATTGATATAGATATTGTCATAAAAATACAGACTTTTTTTGTACATTTTCATAGTTATCTCATTACTTTATGCAGTAAAAAGTAGCTACTGTATACCTGTTGATGACTAGTGGATGGATGACAGGAGGGCAATCTACTAGATTATTGCTACCTGTGTTTTGTGTAACAGAGGACTGCAGTGAGATAAGTCCTCCAGATTGCTGCAATGAGTTCTTCTCCACTCATTTATACAGTAATTTTAGAAAATGTGGTTTCTGAAGAAAAGTAAAGCATTTAGCTATGTTTAATCTATAAAAGAGCATTCTTACTATGGACAGTGATATGTTTTCCTCTATGAGTTTGAAAAGAAGGAAAGAGATATTCAGTATAATTAGCTGTGAAAACAATTAGATTAGGTGTTAGGGAGAATGTTCATACTCCAAGGGCTGGTAAGGAACAGCACAGCTGTTCTATAATCTCCCTCTTGGAGATTGTAGGGTTTCCCTGTGTTTCACTAGGCAAGCTCTGAGTGCATGTGTAGCAGCTTGCACTTATGTAAAATAAGGGAAGCTGCTGAGAGAGAAAATTGTTTTTAACTCTTTAGGGTAGGCTATTAAAGGCTACGTTTCTGAGGCTGAAACAATGTTATATACTCCTTTTGATATGCATTATGGGCAGTTAAATTGTACTGATACAGCTTTAATCAGAAGCTTGTTTTCTGTCTAGCCTCACATGCCAAGATTCTGTAGTGCTGAAAAACATAAGGAGAAAGCTGGATCCTTCCCATGTATCTTTAGGCGCTTACCTGCAATATCTAACTGCCTCATCAGTGGAGATCATTAGAAACCTTAGGTGTTTTGAGCTCTGAGGTGACATGATTTGCCCTCTGGAGAGTCTGAAGTCCTTTTGTAAAGTGCAGAGATGGTTTGATGTGATTTGGTTCTTAACTGCAGTGTTTTATAGCATTAGAAAATCACCATTAGATGGAGTAAGTTTCCATACCTATGGAGATGCTGAATACTAACACTGCATTCTGATTAATCTAAAATATTGATAAATGTCATAAGTATTAAACAAAATTAACCATGCATGCAAAGATTGTTTCTCTTATATTGTCATGAATCGCAGATGTATTGAGGCTATCTATTTTTTACAGGCTGCCACGTCCAAAACTGCCACCCATGAATGTCCTACCTGAAGTAGTCACTGAAGCTTTTGGGGTAGCACTGGTTGGTTATGTAGCATCACTAGCTCTAGCCCAAAGCTCTGCTAAAAGATTTAAGTACACTGTGGATGATAACCAGGTAAAGTTCTTTCTCTTTGCTTAAGGAGACCAGAAGGTCAGTAAGCTTTGAAATTGATATGCCGTTTTAGAAAAGTGTTAAGATGAAAGCCCAGTAAGGGTAAATTCTGTATGACATTCTGACGCCTTCCAATGATTGCTGCTAAACTCAAATCTAGACCACATCAGCTCTCTAGAATGTCCTATTTGGATGAGCTACTCTTTTTGAGGAAATACATCCTTCAAGGATAATCTCATAATGCTGCATTTGGTGCAGACAGCAGCCAGTTTAAGTGTTAGAGTGTTTTTCCAGTGTATCAAGGTGAGACAGCTTCTCTTCTGGTAGCTGAGATCTTAAAGGCCATCTGAGATCTTAAAGGCCAGCTAAGATGTTAAACCAGTGACTGATTAGAACAAAAAGCAGTTTTAAAAATAAATTAGGTACTTACAGCCCTACTACATATCTGATGTTATAAAATAAGGATTATACAAAGTAGAAATCTCATCTGAAATTAAGGTTTATTTATATAAAAGGTGCAGGATGGTTTCAGAGAGCTCTGCCAAATTTGCAGCCACAGGAGCTCTCTGAGTAGATTTCCACTCTGCAGTGTGCTAACTTAAATAAAAGTGGGATGATTTCTTCCTGCATTACCCCACTGCTGGTCATGGTGAGTAGGCAGCTGCAAGGCAGGTAGAAATCCATGGAGTCAATAATTCAAACACTGTGATAAGAAAGTCTCCTAACTGGCAATTAATGCTGTGTGGTGAGAATTCTGCTCCCAACTTCCTGTTAAATGGTATGGGATAGATGACATAATGTTGTATGAAGAGCAGTTGGTTTTGCAGCTGGAGACCTATCTGAACATCCCATCAAGACAGCGTGGCCTTGCTACATCAGTGCATATCTTTTGCAATTCCTGCTATCAGTGGAAAATATGGTGACAATGTTCTTATCTCCTCGAGTCTCTAAAAATTTTTTTGAAAAGAATACATTACGCCATGAATTTCTGTTGGTGCTGCAGAGCCATGTTTTCTAGGGAGCAGAGCTTAGCATAAGTTATGCTTTAGGGCAATGTCCTGTAGTGTCTGGAGGGCACTAAATTGAGAACAGCAACCTGTGTGTCTTTTTGTACTTCGGGAAAACTTGTAACTTTTACTGCTTAACTACTGAAATGGTGGAAATGATGTGTATGTCTGCAGAGGATAATGAAGCAGAGAGTAAAACCTCCATGAGAACAGACCATATAGGGCAGCATGGTGGAAAAGCTGCACTGCATTCAGGGGCCAGGTGCAGCTCTTTGCATGGCGTCACGTGGGTGTAGAAGTCTACCTGGGGACCTTCCTGGTGGTGCTCTCCGGTGCTGTGAAGACCAGCACACCTTGGTGTGTTGCCCTGGCTGGATATAACATCAGATGTGTACCAAGCACTTCTGGCAGCACCAATGTCTTTGATGCACTGCCCTCGGGAGATGGATGAACTCCCACTGCAGGGCAGGAGGCTAGGGCTGGGAAGCCAAGCTGAGTTGCTTTCTTATAAGCTGTTCAACTCAGCTATCAGATACGAGGAGGCTTCCTCAGTGCATTCTTTTTTCTTCAGTAATAGTTGTTTGTACATATCTGCATTTTGCTTGTGAAAATAGATAAAATGTGTTTTTAATGAAAGAGAGCATGCAGATAGTGTTGCTACCATACTATACTTTCACTAAAGCATACTATGAAAAAAAAGTAATTAGTGACTGCCTTCTTCCAGCAGAGTCTTAAGCCAGAAAATACCTGGACACTGTCCAGATCCCACTACTTGAGCCTTTGGCCTGTTAAAAAGCAGATGTGGATCAAGATGCAGATATTTTTACTGAATTTTGTGTTCAAAACTCAGAAATATCATTTATCCTGTGAAAAAAAAGTCCGTCTTCTTCTGTTTTTGATGGCTCTAGTTCATCAGCTCTACCTTTCAAGTTACTTCTGAGTTGTGAGAAGATGTACTAAGAGATGTTTTATTATGTACATATCTTATGTTTTTCCCTAAAAATTACGGCCACTCTTCATCATGGTAATATTTTCATTGAGAACTCCTTTGTTGGCAAGAAGGATTGAAATGATGGAGCAACAGGAAAAAAAACATATTCTCTTTAACAACTTTGCAGGAACTTTTGGCTCATGGCCTCAGCAACGTCATTCCTTCATTTTTCTTTTGCATACCAAGCGCAGCAGCAATGGGGCGGACGGCACTGCTATATAGTACGGGAGCCAGAACACAGGTAACGGGATAGAGTGCAGTAAGTAGAAAGAAGGTGAGCATGCTGCTCACTGATTAATCCATTGTATTCCACCATCCTGCAAAATGACTCTGCCCTGTCAGCGTTAACAATCTGCATGGAATTACATCCACTTGGCAATAGTCCTACTAGAAAAGCTAATGGCTCCACTTATGCATTTTTACCTGTTTAATTTGATATAAACTGTAAAGTCTGGGGCAGTAAGGAGGTGAGGGTGTTGTGTTTTCAGATTGCAGGAAACTATGCAAGAGCCCTTTCAGTTTTGCGTGAATTTGTCAGCACTGTAACAAAAGTGCCCTCTAATGGCATCTAATGGATTTACTGGTACAGGCTAACCTGAGGTGTTGTGTTTTTTTAAAAAAATAATGATTTGTGATCCTATATGATTTTCAAAACAAAATGAATGTGATTTTAAGAGCTGCTCCTAGAAGAAGGAATGTCCTAACTTCTGTCCTGCGTCTTGGTGTATTTCTTCTGACCCTCACAAATGCATTCAGCCCACGGATATGACATATATTTTTTTCAGGATTTTTTTTTTATTGCTTTCTGTTTGAAATGAAACCCAAAAGTTCCCATGGCGGTACCTTGGGAAGCAGGGAATTGTAACTGAAGAAAATGCTCATTGTGGCTCTGTAGTGTTGTAAACTGTCCAATCTGTGCCTGGGAATAAGAAAGGCAGCAGATCGTTCTGCTGTGAACTTGGTGTGAGATGGCACCATGTGGGTAAGCACAGAGCACTGCCTCTCTGTTCTTACTCTGAAATTCAAGAGCCCATCAGTGCCATCCTGCTATATGAATGCTGTATCCTCGGGAGTATGCTGCCATTGTCCTTTTATAACTCCTGCCCTTGCCTGAATAAAGGTCATTAATTACAAAAAGAAAGGTAATGAGATGTGACTGACAAGGCAAAGCACAGTTTGTAGGTGGTGATTCTTCCTGTCTATATCCTGCAATTGTTTCTCTTGCGGACACCACAGTACTAAGAAATGATACAGGGTTTTATTTCAAAACTATGCATGCTAATTACTTGCTAATTAGCCTACACACTTCTCTGAACTCTGTTAATCATAATGAATAATTTATCAAATAATCATCCTTAAAAGCATTCATATGCAAATAGTTTAGCTACCATTCTGCTATTATCCACTTCAGATTTTTTGAGTTAGATTCAATGTTGTATCATGTGCCCTCACGATCACTGACATTCTCTTCTGTTACCTGTTCATATCTTTCCAAATTAAAGTTTTCCTGCGTCATGACTTTTCTAAGAAAGCTTTAGGGTAATCTGAAGGCATATAAGGCATCTGAGCACTTTGGCTTTGGAACACAAAGCCCCATTAGAAGGTCATTCAAGATATGACTTTAAAAAAGAAACCACCATGGCTTGAAGTCAAGGTGGGAAGTCCATGGTAAAAATAACTAATATCTGTTTGGTTTTATCCAAAAGTTTCATAGTACAGCAGAGTTTGTATCCACAAATTAGAGTGTGGTTATGCATTCGCATTATGACCATACTTTAAATTATAGTATTTTCTCACCTGTCTTCTTTGCCTATGTTTTGGAAAGCAATAAGTCTGCTCTTGCCCATTCTCTTGGAGCTGTCAGGCAGAATGAACAACTAAGAATATCTGTCATAGATGTTTGTCAGATCACAGACAAAAAGAAAAGCAATGGCTTGGTTTGTATATGCAGAGAGACGTGACAGAAATGTGCCCAGCTCCTTTTTCTCCAAAGACTAAACTTTGGATTCAGTGATGTAATTTATTCTTCAGTGATATCCTTTCCGAAAGGAGAACAGAAGTGAAGAACCATTTCATCGACTGAGAAGTGTCCTTCAAGTAGAATCAACACTTTGTTTGTTTGTTACATTTTGAACAGGCAGAGAAAGGCAAAAGTTCCTTGTGACTCTACCAGCAGATTTTGTGTCCTTTTTTCTGTAAACACTCTGCCTATCCCTTTTGATGGTATTTTGAAGTACATCATGGCTCTCGTTTTTTACTGCTTTAACAACTTGCCTGTTTTTATTTTTAACAACTCATCTCTTAAAATGAAAGAGTTATTTTAGTGAAGAAAAATTTTATCAATATAAAAATAAAGTGAGCATCTGTCTACTTACCATCAAAACCTTCTGTGAATCTGAACTGTATCTTAGCAAGACCACAAATGCTGTACTTTGTGAATAGTCAGAGTGGAGTGGGAGACTGCAATTTTACTGTAGTTCTCTATCAGACTAATACAAAGAGTACTGTGATGTAACATATAATCTGTAGACCATATGTTTGTCTGGATTCATGTTATTTTCATTAATTATCATTATACATATATACACACATAACTATAATTTGCTGCTGCATTTTCTAAAGTAAAATACATAGCTTCTGTAACATGGGGATCATTGGTGGCTTCTGACTGGACACAATAGCTTCCTTTAAGTGCTGATCCCAATGAAAGAAGTTAGGAAACTTCCTGTGCAAAAATCATGACACAGTTCTCCATATATAATTTTTGCTCATTGCAATGGCAGATCTGTGATTCGGTGCAACATAGAGTGCAATTTTGTAAATATGTTATAGGATAACAGTGTGTGCTGCAATACATCTGAAATATTACACAATAGATGTACCATTTAATAACTATGTAAGTGGTGCTGTAGTTTGCGCTTGCTGACATCAGAGTCAAACACAGATACTGGAATCCCTTACTGTGTTTTCACTGTAGTCGGCTAAAGATAATCACCTCCGATAAAAACTGAAATTATATATAGTTAAGCAGTCCATGGATACATTAATACCTGGCTGCTTCAACATCTCATCCTTGCCTTTGTCTACAATATTTGGCAATAAAGCTAAGCTAATAAAGCTTTTTTGTGTGATTCAGTGATTGAATCTTCATGTTTATTTGTTTTAGGTGGCTTGCCTTATCTCTTGTGCTTTAGTTCTTGTGGTGATCTACACAATTGGAGCAATGCTGTACTGGCTGCCCATGGTATGCTACCTATTCTTTTTTTTTAAAGATTACTTCCAATATTTTATAAAGACTGAGTTTCTATGTGGGAAAGATGGTACTATATCTAAAACAACTCTCTTTAATTTCAGTGGGAGAATAACAAGGGTATAACATGTCCCAAAATCATAAAATATAGAGTTGACTGCAAAATACATGTAGATTTTACACATATGTAGCTCCATATATAGGCTATCACATAGCTATAGAATGAAACATTTATCTCCTACTTACTTTTGGCATGTAGTTTGTGAAAAATCTGCATCCAGATTGTTACAGATGCACATTGACAGAGCTGAGTAGAAATTAATGACGATCCACAATTTTGCTCCAGTTATGCTTATGATGGATGATTTTGCTTTTCAAATAAATGCAACACACGTGATTGAAGGTAGTGATCTTAGCTTAATTAAAGTTCTTTTATCTCTGTCATGGAACGCATCCTTTACATTAAGACTGTAAAGCAATATGGTCATTTTTTTTCACCCCTTCCCACCTCCCTGTTGCAAATCGCTTGTTCTCCATCTTTCTTGATCTGAAGACTTCTTCATCCTTCTCCTCCTCTTTAATAATTTGGAGAATAATTAATTATTGTGTATGCCACAAAGTTAATGGATGTCTTTTTTCCTTTAGCGTCTTTCTCTAGGTGATTAGAAAGGGGAATTGAATATTTTTACTGTGGAGAATTTGAGTGTTTATTTGCTTTGGAATCCCTCAGATTATGGTCAAATGTCATTGATCCAGCAATGCAGGGAGAATCTTGGGATGTCTTAAAGTTTCTGTCATTTTCTCATAGTCAGGAGCCTTCTAGAATGCCTTCAAGAATGAAAAACTGGTTTTGATGCATCAGAAGAATACTTGTTCTTTACACCATTTTTGAAACAGTAGCACCAGATTTCCAATAATTGGCTTTTAATATTGACTGCTGAGTTTGAGTAAGAATATTCATCTCCTCTACTAATTCCATAATGAACTTTTCTTTTTCTTTTTTTTTTCTTTTTCCAGTGTGTGCTAGCAAGCATTATTGTTGTGGGCTTGAAGGGGATGCTAATGCAGTTCCGTGACTTAAAAAAATATTGGAATGTGGATAAAATAGACTGGGTAAGTGAGACCTAATCTTAGGAGGTTTTCCTGATAGCCATTAAAAATACTTGGTAGATAAACTATAATAGTTCTGTGGCCCTAGAAGAGATAACTGCAAGTCATTGTTATGATGATTTTTGTGTATTGTCAGCTTAATTTTTGTCTCAGAATAGGACCATCAGAAATGTCAGTTGTCTGTATAACAAAAAGAAATTTTGACAAATGGTAAAGATCACAGTTTAATGCTGAAGATGTATGTACATACAGATCTGGGCAGATATGTGTCTGATTTTGTATTCCTACTCTAGCCAGTTAGCATGCTTTTATTTTTATATCAAAAAGATCTCAGTATCTTTGTTCTCTGTGTATACGGAATGACTCTAAGGGGCAAACAGAACTGGAAACACTAGAGATGCGGAAAGATGTATGTCCTGGGATGCTGTAAATAAATTGTGCCAACTCTTAGAGATTTTGCAAAGAGATACAAAAATGTATTCTTTTATCATATGAAAGATTCTGCAGTGTGAGAGATGAAATAGACCAGAAAGAGCAGATAGACAGAAAGAGACATAGTGTGAAAATACAATTTAATGCAAGGTCTGAGCAGTCTGACATACATTTGCACAGAATTCCCAGCAAATATTAAAGATGAGTCATGTGTAGGAAGACTCCTTGATTTCTCTTCCCATGTTTTGAATGCCTTGATCATTTAGCAGAACAATAGGCCTCTACTGCTTTCTTGGTTGTATAAACACATACTGACATCCTGTAATGATTTGGAAACTCCCATTTATGCAATTTCAATTAACAAATACTCAGAAAGGTATTTGGCCCTATTTCCCAGTTCTGTGGTGGGATGTCGGCGCTTGGTCCCACTACAGAATTCCCCCAGTCAGTGTGGCATCAGAATAGCAAGTCTTCAGGATAGCAAGTTCTCAGAATAGCAAGTTCTCTTAATAGCAAGTTCCTCTTTATTGTGTTTTACACACACCTTATATATCCTTCATTCGTAAGCAGTAAATCCACTCACGGTTAATTATCCTTAAGTTGTTCACAACAACGTAGACAAAGGGTTGCTTAACTGTCCCAGATGTGACCACATTAGCTGTGCATACTAAAGAGTATTCTGTTTACACCTTAGCCCTGCCTCCAGACTCCAGAGGCCTCATAGAGATAAGATCTACCAGAGTCTGTTGAGCTCTTTGTTGTTAAGTCTCCCCCCACAGTGGGAGGTAAAGGTTTCTGGAGATAATTTTGGACTTTGTTGGACTCTACTGTGACTTAGTATTCTCCTGCAGTAGTGGTCACTCTAGCTGATTAAAACATCTATTTTTTTTATTTTATATTTTTGTAGAGTACTGAATTTCAGTGTGGAAAGCAGAGTTCGGTGAATCCTGCTTTGTTCAGATTTGCCTACATGATGTTTCCCCCATTCTATGATAGAAAACTAGAGTTATATTTTTTGTATCATCCAGAAGATGAGCTTTGTCTTTCATGAAGTCTCACATTCCTCAAACAGCAAAATTCTGAATATATTTTCTTCTACTTGTAATTTACTTGGTCTTCTTTCTAACCCAGTGGTAAAAACATTGGATGGTGTGGATCAAAAATTATTTTGGGGATAGTGGGCCTCAGAAAATTGATATGAGGGAGCTATAGCACCTCTAACTAGACATTGATTTAATAAGCAAAGTTTTTCAGCAGAATATTCTGCTAGACTTGATGCTTTTTTATAGGTAGAGTAACCTGATTGATTTTTGCTCTTGTGATTTTGGCAGAAAAGGATGAGTAAATAGTTACTACATCTCTGGCATCTGTTATGATTTTTAAGATAGGTTACAGGGAGGGAGAGCTTCCTGAGTTTGTCTTTTTGACTGAATACACTTGAAAAATGATTTATCAAGTAGTTGTACCATCAGTCCTTAGCCTGACAGGGTAAATCATCTTGCTTTAAACGGCATTAATCTAAAATAAAACTATAAACATCGGTCTTACATTGCTGCCTAGGCTGAGGAGCCCCACCAAGTGTAGTGATTTGAATAACTTCAGTGGTGTTGATTTTGGCCTGAAAGATTCACCCCAGAACTGACAGCATTTTGGAAACAAGTCAGTTCCATTACCCAGGTTATCCAGAGCGTTTTGAAGAGAAAAACGCTGACAAAACATTTGGAAATAATTAGCAGCTGTCCTGGAAATGATTCTTTAAAGGGTATTTATTATGTAATGTAGAAGTTAGGTTTGTTATGCTCATGTGTCTGGCAAATAATAGTGCATGGAAACGGATCATTACAGTTTTTGTTACCTTGCTCCTTCACACTTAAGCTTCTTAATGAACATGAACAGGATGAGTAATACTGTTTGATTGATGATTTATATAACATAATCCTTTTACATATAAAAGGTAGCTTGAAATCTCTCCATTCAGCCATGGATTGCATTTTCTTGCAAATTTAATGTTTAGAAGCAGCCAAGTTTGAAGGAGCAGGCTGATACAGTATGTTATCAGCTTAATGTTACTACACATATTTGTTTGTTTTCTTTCAATTTGTTTTTTATCAGCCCTCAGGAAAATCCTGTTTTTAAATCCCATCTCTCAAGTCACATTCAACTTCTTTCCAGCTAGAACCCCACTGTTCTTGCTCCGGAGTCCTTTCCTGTCATTCACAACTTTCACCTGAAGGTCTCTTTTTCAATGACTGTTTTCTGTCAGTTGCATCACCTTCTTAGATGACTTCAGTTATTTCAGATCTAAGCTCCCTCTGTTCCACTGATATTTATTGTAAAGCAACTGTATATATACATAACTGTATGCAATGCAGCATTTCTCCTTCCTCTGATGTCTTCATATTTTGGCTGCTTCCAAGGTGTTGATCCCTGAGTTATCTGTGTTTTGTACACTGACCTGAGAATGACTTTTCTTGAATTTTTCTGCTTTTTGGGGCAACTACAAAGAAGTTGATCTGGACTTCCTAAGTGTATCTCTCTTTTCATGTCATTACTTCAAGAGTTGATTTCCATATCCTTCCTGCAAGCCTAATTTCTTCTTGCTAAATAAGTTCCCCCTTTTTAGGGGAAAAGGCCAGTAAAGTTTTTGTTATGTTATGTTCCTAGGGCTGAAAATCCCAGATGAACCACAGCCATTTAGCCTAGGCAAAGACTGATAAAGGAGTGCCAAAGAAAAATATTCTTTTTGCTGTTAACTGTTGGACTTAGAAATGACCAAATGCAGGGAAAAGTATTTCAGTTAAACAATTATATAAAAGAGATTTAGGGTATTCAACAGAGAAACATTATTGCATTTAAAAAAAAATGTTAGAAATTAGAATCATAGAATCATTAAGGTTGGAAAGACCACTAAGATCATCTAGTCCAACTAGAACCCATGCCTGTGACTGCTGTAGACCATGTCATTCCTTAATGACCTTTTCTTGAAAGCCTCCAGGGATGGTGACTCCACCACCTTCCTGGGCAACCTGTTCCAATGCCTCACCACTGTTTTGGAGAAGAAATTTTTCCCAATAGCGAACCTCAACCTCCCCTAGCACAGCTTGGGGACATTACCTCTCATCCTATCGTTTCTACCTGGGAAAAGAGGCTGACCACAACCTTGCCACAACCTCCTTTCAGGTCACTGTAGAGAGTGATAAGGTGTTCCCTGTGCCTCCTCTTCTCCAGACTGAACAATCACATCTCCCTCAGCCGCTCCCCATAAGACTTGTGCTCCAGACCCCTCACCAGCTTTATTGACCTTTTCTGAACACACTCCAGGGCTTTGATGTCTTTCTTGTAGTGAGGGACCCAAAACTGAACACAGTACTCGAGGTACAACCTCACCAGTGCTGAGTGCGGAGGAACAGTCACCTCCCTGCTCCTGCTGGCAACACTATTTCTGATACAAACCAGGATGCCATTGGCCTTCTTGGCCACCTGGGCACGCTGCTGGCTCATGTTCAGCCAGCCACTAACTAACACTCTCAAATTCTTTTCCTCCACGCAGCTTTCCAGCCAGTCTGCCCCAAGCTTGTAGCAATGCATGTTTTTTTTGTAACTGAAATGCAGGACTCAGCACTTGTTCTTGTTAACGCTCATACAATTGGCCTCTGCCCAGCAACGCAGCCTGTCTGGGTCCGGATCCCTCTGTAGGGCCTTCCTACCACCTGACAGATCTACATTTCCTCCCAGCTTGGTGTCGTCTGCAAACTTAGTGAAGGTGCACTTAATCCCCTCATCCAGGCCATCAATAAAGATATTGAACAGAACAGGCCCCAGTACCAACCCCTGGGGAACACCACTCATGACCAGTCACCAGCTGGTTTTAACTTCATTCACCACTGTTCTCTGGGCCCAGCCATCCAGCCAGATTTCTTATCCAGCAAAGAGAACAGTTCTTCAAGCCAGGAGCTGCCATCTTTTTGAGGAGAATACTGGATATGTCATTGTCCGATAGTGAGTGTCATTTTTCTCTGTGAAAGCTCTATGTTTCAATTTCCACTTTAAATTAATTGTCACTGTTGTTTTCTATGCCATCTGTAAATTTACTTAAAACAGTTCACTTGTCTGTAATGTGCAGAAAACGTAGGCCATGTCCAGCAATAAAAAAGCCCAGCAAGGATTTCTAACAGTACTCTTATTGTATAAGTGACTTGGCCAGGAAATGACCACAGCTGAGACAGAGCTAAGTTGTACTATTGACTTGTAAAAGCAGAAAGAATAGCAACAATTTATGGTAAAAATAACACGTTCCCTGCATGGTACCATGACATGGGAGGTATTTATGGATGCATGAATTGTATATGTATGCATATATTTTTATTTGTAAGGGGCATAATGAATGATACGAACTCAGCAATTAAGGTAGTGACAACAAGATGGAGCTTACTTTTGACAAGTGCCCTCCGGCATCTTTCCAGAGAGGGTTTTGAGACACAAAGCCACCAACCTGTCAAACAATTTTGCCAAAACAGATTGGAGTAGGGGGATCAGGGAAGGCCTTTCATGGAATTTTGGAGCCCACTAGTGTAATTTCATGTATTTGAGAACATTTTAACATCTTATCCTCATGAGGGAGATAGCCTTTTAGGTTTGTTCAGGTATTCATCATGGTGGGGCCCTCTTTCATGAGAGGGCTCGGAGGGCTTTGCTGTATAGGCAATTTTTTGCAGAGTAGCAAGCAAGCCAGCTCTTCTATGATAATTTTACATGAGTATTTCTAAGTTATGACATCCCAGGGAGATTTTCTATCCCTCCTGCATTAGCGGATATGCTACCCTGAGTTATATTACTTTTGCTGTGGTTAGTTTGAGTTGGGTGGGAAGGGGTATAAAAGTGCTTAATCCATTAAGAGTGTGATTGCCTTATAAATTTGTTTTAATTAACAATATTTATATCAGTCCATCTATCTCCAGGGCAGTCAGTACAAACAAATACCCTCTCCAACTCTTGAGTATGGAATGCTTGTGAAAATTATGCTAAAGTATCATGCTACTTTACTATTAAGCATTTCCTGTTGTATCACTGCAGCGGACTTCACTTGCGCACTTGAATACTGAGTTTTGGTGTAGGGTACTCTGAGGAACGTATGCATACATCAGTCATTTGTCTGCAGAAGGACTTCGGAGCATGGGTGTGCTACACAGCCTCCTTGGAGTCTGAGATTACTCCTGAACTCCAGCACCTTCTCTGCCAAGGAAAATGCTGAATGAACAGGATTTTGATAGGATTCCCCTGGCTACATGCTGGTGATTGCAGTGTTGGAGCAAGTCTTCACAGCCTCACAATACAAACAGTAAAAGACTGGTCAGTGAAGCCATGTTAGGGTATGACTCCTCTTCCTAAACTAGGCACTAATGTAATCTGGTAGCATTATTCTAAATTCCCCTCACCAATGAACAAATCTCTATTGATTGTAGTGAGAACCTAGACTGCCCACTCAGCTGTAGATGTCAGTCCTCTAGATAGCTAATGTTAAGTGAAATGAGTCATACCCATACAGGCAGTAGCTGTTCATCTCAGATTACGATAAGAAGTCCATTATCAGTTTTCAAAGCTCTACCTAAAAAATACTCACTCAAGGCCAATATAAATCCCTGTAGGGTGACTGGCAAATGAGAATATAATTGTTTTGGCTTATATTCTGTAAAATGGAAATCTCTGGTTACAGTTAAAATGTAAGATACTAAAGTCTGTTAAAGGGGCTCTCAACTAGTTTTCTCAACATTCAGCAGTACCTGAAAAATCTTGGCTTTGATTTTTCCTGTGTACACTTTCTATTCAGATTTCATCCTTCTTTTTTTCTTAAGACACTAAGAACAATGCTGAAGATCATGCAGCTGAGATTTAATTGGATGTGATATCAAGAATAAGGTGACAACAAGGCTCTGCAGTTGAAGCAGATTGCTTGATGTCGGGTTTTGTCAAATGCTCATCCTTACCAGAACTCTTGATCCAAGTGAATTTGAAGTTCGTAGTCCTTATGATAGCCCTTTCATATTCAGAAAGCTTCTCTGTAACTATATAATGGCTTTGTAAACTGTAGAATTAGTTTCTTGTTGATTAGTCAGAACTCAACATCTGTTACTCAGGAAGGTACTCTTTGCAAATATTTACACAACAATTTGTATAAGATCTCATTTTAAGATATTACTGGTGATTGAGAATGGCTCTTAATGCAGCCATTAAGAATTTTTAGGACGAGAGAGGAAAAACTTACTCAGTAGAGTCCTGTAGCCCTGTGTCCATCATGAAGCACAAACTAGTAGAGTATGACTTACATTTTATAATTCATAAAATAACGGTTCTGAAATGTGCTTGAACAAAATTCCTGCGGTTAGGCTGAAAGTATGCTGTTGTCTCTGGCTCTCCTGAGCTCAGTGAAAGCATCAGAAAGGATCATTTTAACAGCGATTGTGCCATTGCAATGTGATCTGCTCCTCTGCAAACGTTATCACAAAGTGCTGTAATTGTTGAAATGGACACCTGTGGAGAACAGCATATTCATAGAAGTGAAAATACTTTCCATTCTTCTTTAACACTTTTTATATGAAGATAAGATAGCAGTCTTTGCTTAAGGATCCCTCAGGGAAAGAAATATGTGCTGAATATCCCTTATATTAGGGTTATATAAGAAATCAAGTCATTTATACTTTTCTCCTTTCAATGTAAAAATCTGGATATTTCTATGACAATGCAGCATTGTGGTATGGAAATATGAGTCATCTTTTCTGCTTAAAAATAAATTAAGACAATTTTTTGAAATGTAAAAATTTTGTCTTCTTAATGTTTAAAATTCCTTTCTGAAGCGACTTTGGTTCCTGATATTCTTTGTATTTTTAAAAAATATATTTAAAACGAATTCAAAGTATTGATAATCAAACAGTGAAAGATGGGGAAGCAATCTGAAAACTCACCATTTTAATGTCAACAAATTCATTCCTCAATAATTTTTAATTGTTATAGAGTTGGTTTAGTCAGCTGTACTCTGATAAATGCCACTTCTAATTAACTTCCTTGGAAATTATAATTCCCACTTACGTAATTAGTGGAAGAAGAGCTCTCTGTGTGTGACCTTTAGAGTATTTCATTGTGTAAAAGGGAAGGAGGATTTCAGCTGTGTGCTGCAAAGAAAGTGACAGTAACTTGCAATGTGAATAATCAAATATAGCTTTAACAAACCAACCGAGTTCATTCCAAATTAATCTGCTAGCACAACTACATGTACTATTTAAGGAACTCCAGAATGAACTTCTGTGAGCATCAGGAAGAGCAGGATGTCCTGTTACACGTGTTCTCCAGTGGAGAAATGTTATTTTGATGATAACTCAGATACTTGCCAGTTCAAACGTCTGAATGTTCACCTCTCAGAAACTACTGTCATTTAAAAAATTTTTATTTCTGATTTGTAAGATGTATATTGTTACAAAATTAGAGCTAATCACCTCTTTCTGTTTCCCTCCTTAAAGAGCATATGGGTTACTACTTACATGTTCACAATCTGCTTTGCTGCTAACGTGGGATTGTTGTATGGTGTTGTCTGCACTATAGCAATTGTGATTTTCCGCTTTCCCAGGTGAGATGTAATTTACTGGAACGTTCTAGTAGCACATAATTATGTTTTCTTTCTGGAATACTGCTTCACTGTTGGGATATACCTACACTACACTAAATTTAACAATGAAATCTCAGTTTTCAGTTGCACAGAATCCAGGGATGGCTGAGGTTGGAAGGGACCTCTGGAGGCCATCTGGTCCCACTCCTGCTCAGGCAGAGTCACCTACCTGGTAGTACACATCTCTTTCACTCACTAGGTGAAGGTCGCACAAACTCATCAGGATAACCAACAATACATTTTTTTTCTGTTCATACTCTTACTCCTGAAGAATATTTCTGGAAAGACTTAGTAACAAAGCTCCTTTATTAACTCCTAGATATTGCATTGCACAGGAGTTGCAAGCTGATACTTGCCTTGCTAAAACACATTCATGAAAGATAATTGCATGGCATTCTCTAATGCCTGAAATGTGCTTTGTAGATCCTATCTATGAATTAGGAAAATCAGGATGAAGTATCTTGAGCTAAAACAAATTCATATATTCTTTTTTCATATATTCTTTTTTCATGTATTACAGTTGCTAATTTTGATTAAGAGTAAAGGAAAACATCACCTGAGATTTATGATCATTTCATGATACAGAATTAATCCATAGCTCTCCAGTCCTATGAATGACTTGCTGCATGCAGGGAGTTGTTTGCCAGAACATTTAATTGCACGGGAATTAAATACAATATAGACAGCTCGATTAAGTGCTTGTTAAAGTTATGCAAAGCTCTGTTCTTACAGAATAATTTGCAGAATCAGCATGAAAATAGCTCAAAATTGCAAATTATAGCAGACGGTTTCTGCTTGAAACAATCAGAACCTTACTGGTAACCTCCTGCTGCTCAGAAAACTATTGGTAAATTCTTCTAGTAAAGGAAAGTTTCCATGTTATTTACATACTGTGTCTGGATGTCTGATGATCTGCAACAGAAAAGGGAGAGATATTTGACACAAAAAGTAGGATCCTCTGTTGTCAGACCAAAACCTCAGTATGAACCTGCACTAATTAAGTAAGTAGAACTCTTTCCATTGATTTCTGCGGTCTTCCATCAGGTTGTACAGGATTGTCCATGCAATCTAAAGGCACCAAAAGAGCTAACAACCTTAAAAATAGTACTGCACATGTGAGTTATCATGAAAACATGCAGTAAGTCAGCCTGTCATGGCCAAACGTGTTCTGACTAATGGCTGTTGCAAAAGAGCTAGAAGCTAAAGCATGAAAAATAACTTGATGATTTATTGTGAAATCTCTGTTCAGACAGCAGAGTATTGGACATGGTATGTTACGTATCAGGATGCATTAAAAACAGCAGCAGCTACAGCGAGATTTATGCAGACAGGAGAGAGCAGCTGAATTTTGCAAGCCTCATTTAGCCAACCCCAGTACTTGCAAATACTCCCTGTGCATTGCCTTATCTAGTTCTGGGATTACTCCCATTGACTTGCTTTAGGCACAGATCTCAGATGATAGCTCGCTTTATAGACTTCTTGTTCTGCACTTTAATGCATTCCTGCAAAGGATATATGGATGTAGAAAGTCCTATACTGAACTGCCTGTTCAAGGCAACTTTCCGCTGACTGTATGGAGAGCATAGGGACGCTGGTTTTTCCAATTGAGTCCACTTTGACAGCTAGAGTCCAGTGTTCTGCATTATCATACAGAGATGCACCAGTTTTAATGACAAATAAATTATTCTTAGTTAAAGGTCGAAAATGTTAATTAAATCTCTGAACTTTTGGTGGTACTTTATGTATTAGCTACCTTGACTTGAGACTAGCTCTCTGGCCAGATATAAAGTGGTAATAAAAATTAAAATACAGATTTTATATTTGCAGTTGAATAAAATAAAATTCTATTAAATTTTCAAAGTGATATTCTGTGATTCTCAAATTTGCCATTTACTCTTTCAACTGCATTACCATTTTGATAAATAAGCTTTATATGCAGAAAAATATATATGCAGAAAAATATATATGGATTGCATTGTCATAGAATCATAGAATAGTTTGAGTTGGAAGGTACCTTAGAGATCACCTAGTTCCAACCCCCTGCTGTAGGCAGGGACACCTCCCTCTGGACCAGGTTGCTCACAGCCCCACCCAACCTGGCCTTGAATGCTTCCAGGGAGGGGGCATCCACAACCTCTCTGGGCAACCTGTTCCAGTGTCTCACCACTCTCACAGTAAAGAATTTCTTCCTAATATCTAGTCTAAATCTACCCTCTGCCAGTTTAAAGCCATTCCCCCTCATCCTGTTGCTACCTGCCCTCATAAGAAGACCCTCCCCATCCTTCCTGTAGGCCCCTTCAGGTACTGGAAGGCCGCTATAAGGTCTCCCTGGAGACTTCTCTTCTTCAGGCTGAAGAGCCCCAGCTCTCTCAGCCTGTCCCCATAGGGGAGGTGCTCCAGCAGCTCTGATCATCAAATAATTGCCATAAGCTTAAACTTCTGTTACGGTTTTGGGTTATGTATCTTCCCTTTCTGTTCAAGTGTACTAATGATGTGACTCACAGATTTTCTGTATGTACTGATTACAGATCAAAGACGCTGAATTTGAAAAGTATGAAAGAAGTGGAATATAAATACAAAACTGAAGATAATTGTGTAAGTTACATCATCCCCCCCCCCCCCCTTTTTTTTTTTTGTGTGTGTTCTCCTAATTAAGGCTTGAAATCCTGTCTGTCTAGGGAAATCTCTTGGCAGCAAGGACAGACTACAGCTCTTTCTATGTTCTTGTCAGATTTCCTCATTTCCCAAAAGTCCTTTGGTACCCCAGCATCCGCTATCTCTTTTCTGCCCCTGACACTGCCACCAGCCCCAGTGACCTGACTTCCTGACGCCAGGTGTGGCTGGGAAGGAGACGCAGCAGCATGAAGCTGTCACGGGCTGCTTCATGCACCTCACTGCTCAGGCAAGCATATCCTCTCATGATAAATGGATGGAAGCAGTTCTCCTGAAGACAGTGTTTTTTAAATTTGCTTTGTAAAACTTAAACCTACCAGCCAGGGGTTCTAAATTCTTTTGGTTGTTTTCATTACAATTACCATCAAAGCTGCTTGTGGTCAAGCCTGTGGTAAGAAGAGATGGGTAACAACCCGGAGAGGTGACCTCCCTCCTCCGAAATGAAGCTTTAGGTCAGTAGCCAACAGCAAAGTGGAACCATGTGTCCTTCCAGCACAAAGTCCAGTCACTGGGACACCCTGGGCTGTCCATCATGGCAGTTTCTGTTATGTGTGCCTTCCCTTCCTAATGACCATGAAGGGTTGAATGTAATGTGTTCAGCAGTTATTACCTCATTATTAAGAAGCTCTCTTCTAATTTTTTTTTTTCTGGCAAATGTTTTCTATCAGAGCTATCTTGGGCTCAACATCTGACCTTGACTCGGGTGGTTTTACTGTTCTAGCATGCTGAACAATGCTGGAATGTGAGAGGCATATAAGAATGGAGAGTATTCTAAAATGTAAATTTAAAACACCATTGTTGAGGCTGGCCCAGCTGTCAATTATTGTATCACTTTTCATTCTTGAGGAAACTGTTAGGATAACTTTGCCAGAGATGGGCAACTAAAATTCAATTTGCCTGCTTTTATTTTTTATTTGATTATTTTTGGTATCAATTCATACAATACTTGTATGAATCTCTGTACATCTTTTTTTTTTTTTTTTTAAGCTAACTACTCCCCAGCTTTTTAATCATTAAGATTAATGCCAGCCACCAGGTAATAACAAAACTGGTGTCTGCAGGCACTGGGGAAAATAACATTTTGTTAAGAAAACAATTTGCTCAAGAGCTTATTATACAAATAAAGGAAAATATTTTTAAGATTTATAAAAAATGCTTTTAATTTAATTTATGGAGCCACTGAGCTGCAGCCGTCATTTAGGGTAATTTTTAATGTATGAGTGTTAGAGTTATCCAAATTCCTCTGGTAAATAACAGCTTAGACATAAGTAACAGAGCTTTTAAACATGAAAATATGCAAGCTTAATGATCTACCCTGCCATTAAAGTCTGTGGATTTATAGGGATTATTTCATCAACAGGAGAAAAGACACTTTAATGTGGAAAAAAATCAAGAGGGTATTTAGAAGCTTGTGTGAAACAAATTGCATCACAGGCATCCACTAACATGAATTCTTACCCAAGCATAGTGTGAGGGTCAATTGTAAGCATCCTTCTGAGTGACAGAGGGAACAGGCCACCTATAATGACCATCTTCTTTCTTTCTGGGCAAGAACATGACAAAAAAGAAATGCATTTTTCTTAGAACTGTTCTTATTAAGACAAGAGTGAGAACTCAACCTGAGCCAAGAATAACTGCCAAATTTGGGTTGCCCATTCTAGGCAAAAGGTTATACCTAAGTCTGCCCTCTGCTTAACTTTGTTTCAGTAGATAGCCTTTCTCTTGCAGAGGTATTTGATTCTATGATTCTACAATTTGAATCTTTCACATCTTTCACCTTTTTGATCACCACAGACTTTGAACTTTGCACATCTGTCTTCTTCTTTTTTTTCATCTTCTACTTTGCCAGTTCTGGTATGGCACCAAAGTTCTCACTTGTCTCCACACCAAGCCATGTGTAGGATAGATTTAAGGGAATTTATGGGATTTCAGAGTATTTCTTCATTCAACCATTGATTGCTCACTGTTTTGTCCCTTTTTTAGAGCCTTGTTTTCATATAATTTTGGCCATTTTAATTGCCATTTAGGCTTTGCCACTTGACTGACTGAGGCATTTTGGTGTTGTGATGTTTACCATAATCAGATTCATAGGTAAATTGCACAAATCACTATATGTAGACTGGGCTTCATTGCCACAATTTTGGATGTTTGAAATGTTTCAGTCTGTGTGATGGCTCCTGCGGTGGTGTCCAAGAGATTGCCTGGTTCCCAGAAGTCTGAGTAATAGGTCACAATGAGGAGGTAGTTATGTGGTTTGTGGTGAAGATTTCCAGTCCTATTTTGCTTGAAGGTCTGTTGGGAAAATTGTTTCTTCAATGCAATCCCATGCTTCTCTGAACTACTACAGAAGTGGTCTCTGTGTCAACTCCATTTACTTGTGTTTGAGTATGACCTAGTTAAGTAACTTTACATGTCTCTGACTTTGGTTAGGAAGAATTGAAACTTTTGGAGCTTATATTCCCTTACAAATTCTCTGAGACTTTTATCTGTTTTTTTTTACTTCTGGTTACCCGTTGTCATGAATAGTTCATTTTTGGGAGCTGACACTTGCGTAAATCAGATATTTTATTTTGGTAGTGAAAATGATTTCAGTAGTAAAAATTAATAATGAGAATTTTTACTGTGCAGTGTTCATATACATGGATCATATACATATCATATACAAGGATCCTCTTTTTCTATCATCTGCTCGCAAAGCGCTCTGAACTTTCACAAATAATCTTGAGATCCTGGTCTTCATGAAAGACACACCTAAAAGGCAAATTAATCCTTCTGTGTTTTTACCAACTGGGTCTTATTAGTAGAGTTATTATGGCTATTTAAAGATCTCTGTTCGTGTGCCGGTTGGGTGGAAAATGCTACTGAAAATACTGGTAAGTTCTACAGGCTACACATGATCCTCCTTATTCCTATTTTACATCACTAGATGCATAAAAACTTAATACAGTTATTTATTTGAATATAGACAAATAACATTATAAGTAGATGTAGTATCTTTTACTAGATAAGATAATACACTTGGAAAAGCAGAAGACTGCAACAGCCAACAGACTTTTCTTCAAGTCTGAAATACAAGCAGCAGACACCAAAGCAGGTGAGAGCTGCTGCACAGTGAGTTATGTCTGTCTCTAACAGTGACAGAGAACAAGTATTTGGTATCTGTGATATAGATGGGATGTTTGCTGGGGGAGCAACAAGAATATGATTATTTCCCAAGGAAAAGAGACGCACAGTTTATAACCTCAGGAAAGTAAATATATCACTAGAATTAGATTAATTCTGTCCACTTGCATAAGCTGCATGTCAACTGAGCTGGTGGTGATAATACCCAATATAATATATCTGTATAGATACCAGGGCTGCTCTGAAAGTAATGCCTCCTCTGTTATTATATTGGCCCATAATGTCAGAGGCTGATGTTGGTGGTATGATAGTAGAGGCTGAACCTTCCCACCAGTATTCCATTACATTTTGTTGCCGTGTGACAGATGGCAGCAGTGGGGCAAAATGGCATATGACATGGAAGTGCAGATGAAGCAAAGGTGTGTCACTGAATTCCTCCATGCAGAAAAAATGGCACCCACTGACATTCACTGGTGCTTGCTGAACACTTGTGGTGTCCAAACAGTGAATGTTAGCACAGTGAAAGATGGACTGTGTGGGCAATGTTTTCCTAACAATGACACTGTCATAGCAGCTGTGAAAGGATGGGTCACTTCTGCTGGTGCAATTCTTTACAAGCGCGGCATACAGGCTCTTGTTCATTGCTGGTAAAAATGCATAGATAATTGTGGTGACTATGTTGAAAAGTAGGTTTTTGTAGCTGAGAATTTGCTCTATTAAATAGCATTATTTTGCTCTTTGTAGCTGTTGTAGTTTCCATGGAAATAAATAGGAGGCATTACTTTCAGAGCAACCTACATACATATAGAGATTATTACTAGCTTTTGACAGTGTTTTATAAGTTCACCTTGAGAATGAGAGAAAAAGTGCATATTTTGTGGGAAATATTCTTCTTTGGTAGCTGGGCGTTTCTGACCTTTGTCTGTTTTCTTTCAGTATTTGTTCTGGTGTGTAATAGCTGTGCTTTGAGCTACACTGTTCCAGTGACATTTGGATGAAACTTTTTAGAAAAAAAATGGAAAGACAGGATCCAGAGAAGCTGATGGTTCTTTGCGTGTTACTGACTGCGTGTGCTATAGATAACATGCTAGATATGTTATAATGTGTCCCTCAGACTCAGTCTGGATCCAGTCTGGATCCATCAAGAATTTGCATTTGCTGAAGAGCTTAGTGAGGTAAGAGTGGCTCCAGGAAGATTCCTTCCCAGGCAGGAACTTCAGCTACAAGCTATAGCTGTTAAATGATTGTCAGTTCTAGCTCAGGGAGGTATGAGAACCAAGGGTGCAGAGCTGGTGGGAATTCCCTCCACTGCTCAAGTCGGTGCTGGCTTTTTTTGTTTCCAGGGAGAAATATCCCTATTGTACTATGATAGTCTTCAGGTGTCTGAGATTAACATCACGAGTATTCCCCTAACCAGACTCAGTGTACACTCCCAAATTTTGTCTACTTTTTCCAATACTTATGTTTGCATAATAGAGGATGTTTCCAGTCTGTAAACCTTGTCTTGTCTGTGTCTAGGGATTATGCCAACTGAAACAGTGCTCCTCCTATTTGCCTGATGATAGTTTTTGATATTGTGCTTTGTAATGAATGTGATTTTGCTTTTGTGTTAACTTGAATTATGGATTATATTCCTTGTAGATTTCTTATTTCCTCTTTAAGTCCAGTTGCATAAAAGCAGATCAAGACAGCTATCTGTTTAAACATCCTCACAACACAATGTTCATTCCGGGTTGATTTACAGGAATTGTCAGCATTTTTAAAGAAACCATTTAAGTATATATATATATATATATATTTCCAAAACGAAGATAAACTTTGCAGCATTTTGTTTATTTCACTCCTCAGGAATCATTAAAACAGGTAAAGATAGTTTCAATCAGCAACCCCTTAGTCTTTCTGAACGCCAGAAAGTTTCATGCGGACCTGATGAAGATAATCCAGAAGGATAGCACAAGCAGCCAGGCATGTGAAGATGTAAACAAGGTAGGATGTGCTACATGCTTCAATTATCATAGTGACAATGCTGAAGATCATGATTACTTTCCCTGCATTTCTTAGAGAATGACATCAGATACTGAAATAGATTTAAAAAAAAACAAAACTAATGTTGCAAATGATTGATTTAGGATTAAATAAATTAATCTAGTTTTACTCAGAATAAATACTTATTTTTTCTTATAATTATTTTTTCTCTATCATCTCTCTCTGTATGGTCCTGTAAAAGAGATTAAAGGACTGACACCAAACTCTTCAGAATTTCTGGCAGTCCTTATGTAACATAGCTAGCAAAATGATGTGACTTTATGAAAGTAATGAGTAGCTAAAATTCTATGTGAATAATATATTTTTTTTTCTGGAGATGAATTGTTCAGGGGTAGCTGTTTCATTTCTGATTCTAACTACAAATAATTCCAATAGAATTAGGAAGACGGTACAAATAGGTTGAAGTTTTCCTCTAAGGTAATGTTCTTTTCCATTTTCTGTAGTGTTAGTTTTGGAAAACAAATACCACAATATATATATGTATTGCTTGCTTTTTTGGAAAATGTCCCAGAAAATATTGTATTTTTCAAGTTTATTTGCACATAACTGTTGCAAATTCCTACAATGTTCCCTAAAAGGGAAAAAAATACACATCATTTTTCTATTATTATGATGAAAGCATTCCAATACAAATAAAAGACTAACTGTAGCCAAATTCATCCAGTTTGGTGAACTGGACTGAGGAAGTCACAGCCATTTCCTAAATGAGTTGTTAATAAAGAATTGAATAATATTTGTCTGCAACTTCTGCTGTTGCCTGCTAAAGAGCTGTTCTGCCCATACCTACTCTTCACTGTTCAGAAATTCAGCTCTGAAATTTTGCTACTTTCTCCCTTGGTTCTGTTAGCTGAACTGATTTGGATTAGTATGATTAAAAAAAAAACCTCTAAACTGACAGATATTAATTAGGATTTGCACTGGATTAATTTATTAGTTAATTTAATAAGTATAGTAAGTTAATAAGTTAATTTATAAGTTCATTTAGATATTATTAAGGAGGGAGATGTTATCCTTTGTCTATTCTAGAAGGTGCTTGGGAATGCAGCTACCTGAAATACTGTGCATAGTTTTTGGTATGTGTGTATAATAATTGTCTTTTTACAGAACACAATGCAAGTGAAAAAATTGTGCTTTGAATTTTGTTTCTGTGCTGTATTTCTCTTTAAAACTTATATTGACAACACTCATATGGAAATGATTATAAAAACATCTGAATAAAGGTAACTTGTTAATAACTTTATGTGTCAGAATTGTTCTCACTAAAATCCAAATGACATTTCATCACGTAGAAAGTGAGTCAGAAGCTTATCTCATAAAATTTCTATCTTGGGTTTATCTTTTCAAGAACATATTTCCCATCTTTCTATCACTCTTAAGCCCTACTTCCCCAAAAGCATCATTTTCATAATAGGCTTTATAGTGGATCCTGACATCATAGAGGTTGAGTCATGTGAAAAAAAAAAAAAAAGTGAGATATCTATTTGATATTGCTTTAGAAGAAATAGTCTTTAGTCTTACTCAGCAGATATATCCAATAGACTGTTGTGTACAATATGATTTTGGAGAGAAGGAGTTAACTCTGATGTTGAGAAACAGAATTCTTGTGTATTGCACTGATTTTCTCTGGTTACTCTGCATTGGATTCATTTTCTTTGGTATGCTAATTGTTCATTGCTTTTATTTCAGTGTGAGCAGAACACATTACTCTGTTCATTCTCCAATGGAAGTTGTCATGGTGAGTTTGTTATCTATACATTATATTAAAACCAGGATGGATGTAAGTGTGCAGAATAGCTCTGGATTTTTCTATTTATTTCTAGGTGAATTCAAATTGTCTGGATACTAATATTTTTTCAGATAGATCACACATTCAGTGAAGCATGAGTGCTAACAGTTGTTAAACTCCATTAACCTTGGCCGAATGGGTCCTGGTTTTAATCTGTTCTTGACTGACTTTTTAAGATTTCAAAAGTGAGGAGCTAATGAATATACATTTTCTGTAGGAGTCTCTGCTTATTTCACACAAATCACCTTGTGCATACTGATTCAGGTATGGAGTGGGAGGATCGCTAAGAACATTGCTACCTTTCTTGGTCTTCAGCCAAAGGCCTAATAAACAACTTTGTTAAACTCTGCTCCTGAGTTGTTTTTAGTTCATGGTAGGACTTGAACATTAGTATGCAAAACTAAAAATAGGATGAGATTAGAAATCTTTGTGGTCTTTTAAGGCACTGAAGAACTCCGTAAATGTCAGCTGAATAATCAGTGACACTATGGCCACCAATACAGTACAGTATAACACAGTTTGCTTTCAATTAGGGATTATGCTGGATGATTCTACTCATCCCACAATTTATTGGGCTTAAATCAAACCAGAGCACACACGTTCCCATGGGATAGCTGCAACAACCTTTTGCAGAAGATACTTTATATTGATGACTTCATTGTGGAGGGAATTCAAATTCCGTGTTTATTTAAAACACTTACAAACAGTGAGACCACAGTAGGGAATCTGATCTGGGGGCTGTTTTCTGACAGTTCACACTTATTAACTAGGCTCATGACATTTTTATGATATTGCAGTGTTTACTTTACTTGGGTGTAATAGAATGCTTTCTGCAACACACAGCAACATAATGATGATGGCTCTTGAGGACTATACAGTGCTGTACTGTAAAATAGTAAATGAGTGATCAGCATTGTATTTGTGAAAAGTCTTTTGGAAGATCTTGTCTGTATGCATTTCAATCTTCATTTGGTTAAGTTGGTTTCTTCTGTTACAGAAATCGCACACAGCACAAGACCTCATTTCTGGTTTCCTTGAGGACTTAATTATTGTACCTTGTACTGAGCAGAGTAGGGTGACTCTTCATGGAAACTTAAAACAAAAACTGGAGAGAAAAAAAGAGAAATCCCTGGCAAAGGATAATAAAACAAGGGGCTTAAATTTTTAGGAAGGAGGGGAAAAGGAAGACATAATCCTTGTTCGTACAGAGTTGTCCTGGAAAACGTGGCAGCTTTGTCCAAATCTTTCCCTTCTGCCTCTATGGAATACTGATTTGACATTGTCTATATCGGCACTATGTTAAATAGCTTCCGCTGCCTTTGCCCAGTTGTTCAGAGAACCCATAGGTTTGTACCTACACTCCTTCCACTGAAATGCAGGATGACACCTGGTGGGAGAGTCGTGTGAGATCCAGTCCAGCATTGCCTCTGTATATGCATTTGTACAGTGTGAGTGAGCATGGCTTGACCTTCACAAGGTTTGTCAGAGAAAAGATTTCTGAGTATAATAATACCAGAAGTTTTTCATATTGTGCCAGCCTAACATCAGCTAAGCACAGTTCATGTGTAAGGTGACCTCTGTGCTGGGATGCAGCATTTCCAGGCTGAAGCAATTGGTATTGTTATCCTTCTGTCCTTTCCTATTTATTTCCTTCTTTCCTATTTATTATTTTTTCCGCTATTCTGAAGTAAGTAATGTGCAGTTACATTTATTCAAAATCTATTCTTGAACTGTCAAACATTAACTTTTACGTAAGCAATGTAACAACCAAAAAGGGAAAATCAACCCCAGGACATTTTTTTAAGTAAAACTTTTGGAACCATGCAGATATAATTGTGTATGTGCTTTGTGGAGAGAATAAGTAGCAGAGATAGAAAGTTCTTCTGTTTTGGAGACAAAGGAGGTGTATAGAAAAGACGACAGTGAGCAGCGCGGCAGACCTCATAAATCCTTCCTGGGTTTCCACTACAGTAGTGCTAGGCTGCAGGTTTCCTTTGAAATTCCTTATTTATGTTTGCAATGCATTTATTCATGTACATTGGACTGCAAATCTCTGGAGGTGCAAATCCAAAAGGCTCTGACTCTCAGACTCCTGTCAGAAGGGAATCAACACCATTATAAATCTGCATGATAGGGAAATTCTACACCCCTTCAAGATTTTAAAGTCTTTTCCTCTGCTGTGTCAAAACTATCTCTATTAACCTATCTTTGCTTTCAAAATAACTCTCCCTTTTTGAGTTTTATGTTTTATGATAACTGATATTAAAGCTGTTATTTGTCCACAGAGCAGTGTAAATAAAAATGTACGTTATTTTCTCGTCTTCCTTTTATGGAAGCCAGGAATCATCTATGTGCTAGCTCAGGATACACTTACTATAGTGTGCGCTTAGATTAAGCACAAATTGGCCAGGGGCTGAAGAATAAATCTAAGACCTTCACAAATTTTACATTTTTTTTCTCTAGCATCAATATGTGATGGTGTATATATGTGGAAAATAAGCAGACAAAAAACAGGGAAAATGAAACACTCCACTTTACAGACTTTTCTTCTTTATAGGAGAATATTAGTTAAAGCGGAAGAAAGCATTTAGGTACTACAGAAATGAATGCCATATCAGAATCTGTGAGAGACATTTGCTCTGTGAATCCCATGTGAACTTTCCCAAACAAGCTAGGCTCATTTAGAAATTTAATGTGAAGATGAACTTCTTTTTTTGTCCTTGAGAGACTGTTTCTGTCTAATACATCTCACTAATAATGTATTCTGCCTGTCATCACCTCATCCCGTTGCTCTGATGGTACTTCATTTGTGCTTTTAAATTGTGCCATTTGCTTAATGCATATCCCAGTACACAATAGACAAATTTTACTATGATATTTTGGGCTCATTTTGTTGAACTATCATTATTCTTATACACATTTCTTGACTAATGCCTGGTAATTAAAATTTTTCTCCTCTATCAAATGCGCAGGTGAGTCGCTGCAGCCATGTCAGAGTGAGCGACGCATTTTGATATTGGACTGCAGTGGACTGAATTTCTTTGACTACACTGGAGTCTCCATGTTGCTTCAGGTATTAGGAACACCAGATACATTCTGTACATTAAAATATATAAATACACACAAGTTATTCAAGTCAGTTACTAGTCATATCACTCACAGTGGATAAAGGGGGTTACTCGTGGAAGAGATGACCAGAGATTTGGTACTCAACTCTGATTGTATGAAATTATATACAAATAATTTATATTTAATAGAGATGCATTTCTGAAAACACTCTTTTTAAAATTTTAACGCTGATTTATGTCATGTCACCCCATCAGCTTTAAAATTTCAGTTTTTATTTCTGTGAATTTATCTGTGTGTCCTCCTTTCTGCTAAGCCAGGGGTCTCAATGATCTCCATGTTGTCTTCTGTGGGTTACATACCTAGCAGGCTGGGTTCCTCAGGCATGGCAGAAGCTCCATGAAGCTCCCAGAAGACCAAGAACAGCAACAACAAAATCATAGATTCATAGAATCATAGAATTGCTCAGGTTGGAAAAGACCTTCAAGATCATCAAGTCCACCCACAACCTAACCATACTACCCTAACAACCCACCACTAAATCATGTCGCTGAGCACCACATCCAAACGGTTTTTAAACACATTCAGGGATGGTGACTCAACCATCTCCCTGGGGAGCCTGTTTCAGTGCTTAACGAGATAATGATCAGCTCTATACAGCAAATGAAAAAATATGTTTGAAAGCTACTTCCTATGTTTCCATTGGGTTTGGCATTTAATAGATTTGCAGCGGGTACAGATTTAATTGGGTGTACAAGGTTTGGTTCAGGTAATTTTTCTGTGTAAGACAGAAGACTGGATTTGAAGTTGGGTTTCATCCCAGGCCTTTTCTTATCCTAAGTGTTTTCTCAGTTTGCTGAAGTGCTTAATTGTTAAAAAAAAAAAAAAAGTGCTAAAAAAAAAGTTTTAATTTAAAAATACGTATATATGTGGGGACGTAGTCAAAATGAAAACTGGTGTAAATAAATAAGGTGGTGAGAGTTACTCTTTATTACTTCTCCCCTCAAAATAAAGAGCATTCAATAAAATTAGTAGATAAAAAAATAAGTAGTTTTTCAACTGATTTGCAAAAGACCTATGAGGCCTCAGAACTGCAAATTAAATCAAAGAGGCATTAGACAAATCTGTGGGACACAAATCCACCCTGGGCTATGGCATAGATGGAGGTGGCTTAATGACAAAACTGAGTTACTTGTAGGAGAAACACGCTCAACATGTTACACTCCTTCCCAGAATATCATCACTGCTGCTGAAGTCAGAGGGATTTTTAGTGTGGAACAGTCTTCTGGGTCCTTTTAAAAATAGGTTATACCAATGTTCTCACTGAATCACTTCTCTTAGAATTGTTCCACTTTACATGGGTTAGTTAAGCATTTTTTTTTTGCAACAGGGACTGCTTTGAATGCTTCTTCATCTGCCAAAAAATGCCCTACCCTCCTTCTAGAGTTATTTTCACTTTTTGTTACTTTCTAGTTTTCTGAATACCTAGTCTCTGTGAAATAGCACATTTTCAAAGACAGAATAAAGAACAACCTGCTGCAGAATGTGGCGTGCTAGCTATGGTCCTTATCTGATAGACTGCTGGAAGTTGGACTAGATGACCTTTAAAAGTCCTTTCCAACTCTAAGGATTCTATGAGTATATGAGTCTATAAGTTGCAAATTTTCCTAGATCCAGTTCTTGTCTTTGTGGGCTGGTAAGTAAGCTTATGGAGAAGAGATGGGAAAACCTGCAAAAAAGGCATACTGGGAAAAAAAATCTTAAAAATGTAATTTTAAATGGTACATTATTAATCAGATTTTGATGCTCTCCTGCTCAGCATGGTTCAGTGCTGTTCGTTTATGGAGGGGCTCTCTCTGGTGGCTGTTGTCAGTATAGCCTGAACTGCAGCACTTCATGCTCTGCTCATTTGATTATGTTTTTGTTGTGTATGGTGTTGGTATTTTAAACCCTTCTTTTTTTTCACATTTTCACATGTACAGATTTACATGGATTGTAAAAATAGACACATTGAAGTGTTGCTCGCGTGCTGCAAAGGCAAGTATCAACTTACAGCAAAACTTTTAACATGACATTTATATATCCTCCCTACTTTATCAGTGCTCATGCGTTTGTTTTGTTACAGCTTCCTTGATTAAAGCAATGCAGTATGGTGGAAATCTCGAATCTGAAAACCCCATCTTCTTTGAGTCTATTTCTTCTGCAGTCAATGCCAGTCAGATTCACAGGGTGAGGCTTACAGCAGGGGTAGGGGAGGTCTGGGGGCTCCTTGGGTGCTCACTGTGCTTTGATAAAGGGGAAGCTGGGGAAATGTCACATATTCAGTGAACCTGTTGTGCAGAAATGTTTTATCTGTATTCTCTGCAGCCAGTCCTCAATCTCTGGATGGCATTTACCACGTTTTTCCTGCTTGCACTCTCTTCCTGTCCCCTTTTCTCCTTTTGCAGTAACTTCTCCATCTTCTGTGCCAGATACAGAGGTGTGTTGTTCTGTTCATTAATCTGGGTGCATGCTCCATTGGAAAGCACAGTGACATTCCAGGATAACTAACACAGCCTCTTGGTGAGGCAAATTATCTTGTATTCTATCATGCATTGCAAAGCAACGCTCTGTTCCTCAGCCTGTGTTGCTTAAAGCAGCACACCTCTGTTAGCACAGTAACACGGCCCTGAGGTGCACATGTGCTAAGTAACAGAGAACCAAGATAAACTGAAAAAGGATACAGTGCTGGACTCACCAAAACACTTTTGGATCTTTGGCAGATTTGTTTGGAGCTAATAAACTTGTGTCTGCCCTGCAGTGCAGAGCGCTGTGCTGGCTTACCAGTGAGAAGAGGAGAGGGGAACTGTATGCGGTGGAAGGGAGAGCCTGAGGGAGAAGCAAGAAGAAAGGCTGTCTTCGAAATTGAGGCTTGAGGCTTGAAAGTGCATTTACTCATATATATTTGCTCAATAGTAATTGTTGCATTCCTTGCTAAACGACTATAAACCTGCTCAAAGACTCATAAACCATATGAGTCTTTTCCATTGTAATGTTTAGTGGGAAATATGTTGATAGGTGGAGTATTGAACTGAATGACTTCCAACCTTGGTGATTCTATGATTGTAATCCCAGTGTAACTGAGTGTGCGTTATAAGCAGTGTGCTTTCCTGTGGTTGTGTTTATGATTCCAAATAAGAGTAGAGCTCCACTCAGAGCCCTCTTCAAGAGACATTAAACTAATCACGCTCTGCGGTTTGTTTTCACTTTTCTCCCCTTTACTGTGATCTGGCACATTTTACTAACAAAATCAGAGTTGACCATGGACAAAACCACTTTCCATTGATTTTTCCAGATAAGGTGATTTTGTTGCTTTATGCCATTCATCCTCATCATAAAAAACTTTTTGATTTATAAGTCTTCCTAATGGTTGCAATTTCAAGCTAGCACTGTTACATCTGCTATTTTTACATGCATTTTTTTTACTAAGAAAACATGGTAATAATTTTTTTCTGTTTCTCACAATTTAGAAATACAGCAAGTTCAGTGAACAGAGTGAAGTGTGATGCCAACCCATCCAATGTGGATAGTTTCACCAGCTCAACTTCAGAATGAACTACACCATAGATTCTCCTTAGCTTTTTTTTCCCCAGGAGATATCATAGATGTTATTTTATATGCCATATATCTTTAGTACGCTCAGTAATGACAGATCTGCTATTCAGATCAAAGATCTTTCAGCTGCCATCACTCAGAGATTGTTCCTATAGTTTTTCTACAGTGGTTTTTATACTATTTTTATACACATTTAGAGACAAATTATTAGAAAGCAGATGTGGAGTACTGACTGTGTTTAACAGTGAGATATATTCTTTTAGATATCTTCTATTGTAAAATTAGTTTTAATATGCATCTGTAGCTTTGTGCATGGAATAACGAGACATTAGGAATTCTTAAAAGCACTGTGTTATAATCAATACATTATATTTGGGGAAACAATATACCAAAGCATACTTTGTTTCTGATGGTGTTATTTACCTTTTCGTTGTTCAAGATAGTCATTTATAATAACATCAGAACACAGCTAACATATCTTGCATTTTCCATACTTGGTTATTGTAGGCTTTTTTATGCCTGCCAAGGTCAGTGGGAGCACTATGTATTGAAAGAAGGCAGATGTATGTTGGTTGGATTGTCTCTAGTAGATGTCATGAGTAATTTTTTTTGCTATATTTTCAATGCCACAGGTATTCCTTAGCTTAGACTGAAGAGGAAAATTTGGTAATATTTTTCCAAAACTTTTTCTTGTTTTCAGCACAGAGTAGTCTGCATTTCTAGCTTGAGCTGTGAATCAGTCAATGCTGAAATTTGATTATGTGAGAAGTAAGTTTTATTCATTATCCAAAGTGCATTCATGTCAGATGCTGCAGTTGATTGCAAATGACTTTGACAGGTTATAACAGGCTATAACATTTGATTATTAAATTCATCAGACAATCTTAGTAATTTATGAACACTTTAGACACTATTTACATTGTACTTTCATTGTGGAAGAATCAGTTGTATGTCATAGCTGAATGGAGAACTCTCCAACCGCAAGCTGAGTAAATGAATAAAAGTTATCTTTTCTATTAAGTTCAGTATTTATTTTTTGATAGCTATATGTGTTTTCTGAAAATTTACAGATATGTTGGTTAAGAAAATTGTTAAAACATGGTTTTTAGAAAAGATAACACCTACCCATGAGACCTTCAGTTTTGTTCTGAATAATCTTGTTAATGGAGTAATAAAGGTGCTGTTAAAATTATTTGTAATGGCAATCCGTGATTGTAATGAAATCTGTGGCAACTCTGCATCAAATTAAAAATTCTGTTGTGCTAACCAAAATGGTTTCCACTGTCCCCAGTGTTCAATAGGAATAACTTTTCTACATCTAAGTGGATGTTTTGAGACAGGCATTTATTTCTCATTAGGTCAAAGACCTTCTTGTAGCATAATACTGTTTAAAAATGTGTTAAATCAGTGTAAGACTGCAATTTACATTGTCTTTATGCTGTGATTACTGCTTGACTGTCTCTCTGGGTATAATCAATAATGAAATACATTTCTTACCTTATAACCCTCAATTTCCTTGTCTTTCAGCATTAGGTTTTGGGATACTCATTATATTCCTGTATATTCCTCATTATATTCCACTTGCTCTATCAACTGAAGATGTTGTGAAGATTCAAGGAAGCACCCAAAACATTTTAGTTTTCGATTTTAGTATCAATTTCAAGCTGATATGGAGTTCAGTAACAATTTCAACACTTTTCTGTATAGACTGTCCACTGGCTTCCCTCAAGCTCATCAGGAAATATTAGACTGTAGATAGGTAGGAGTGTATCCCAAACCTCCCATTAGCTACACCATGTTTGTTCTTCTGAGTCGGGAGGGCAAGTGAGCCAAACACACCCTGCAGCAAAGAGACTGCACAAAGCAGTTAGCATTAAAGTATCACTCTCAAAACTAAGATGAGTTATACCCAGTAAGAATAAGGGGGTTTTGTTATTCTGCTCTCTTGAGACAGACATTCATCTTTCTACATTCCGGCCTTATTTACCTGCATAACCATAGGGACATTTCAGAGGAGTGCAGAGTTTTATTAATTGTGCTTGCATGCCTAAGACCGAGCAGCGTTACAAGAGCCTGGTCCTGAGAAGTGCTGAGTTCCCTTGGTTCCTGTTGGTTTTGAAGGTTTGAGAGGCTTGAGGAAGTGCCTCCTCTCCTAATGTGCTGTTCTGCATGGTTTCACCTAATGAAGCCAACAGAGGCTCTGGGCAGTAAGCAGTTCTGAAAGTCTAGCTATTCGTTCTGCTTCCTGTATGTGTACTGAATGCTCAGATTATATATTCCTTAATTCAAAGGATATGAATCATCTACATTATGAAAATCCCTGTACATTTTGGTATATTCTGCACTTTATAGGAAAACATTCAGATAATATTATTTTCAAGAGATGCTCAGTACTTGCATTGATTTTATTTGCTTATGTCTTTAGGAATATTCCGCTATTTTCAGGAATTAATTTTGTGTTAGATATTACGTTAAGTGAATGAAGAGTTTTCCCTCAAAATTTAAGATGTATTAATCAGAATATGTTAAAATGGAGATCTGATCATATGCTTCCTGCAGAATTTGTGTTTCACACGTTCCAAAACAAAGCAATCAAGGAGGAAAAAAAATTGAGTGCAAACTGATGTAAAGAAATGAACATAGTGACAATTACAAATTAGGCATAAAATATGTAATAAGGAAAAGACTGTTAACATTACATTTATGCAAATTAAATGTTTCTAATTCTCATCATATGTCTTTCTTTTTAAAGGTTATTTGCCCCGATTCTATGATTCAAGTGTCACAAGGTCTGATTTTAGCTGCTTTGACATAATTTATTTGACAGCTCTGTGTGCCATAAATATATAATGTAACGAGGAAAGGTATCTTCACTGTTGAATGAAAACATTAATGCGTCAATACTGTGTGTGAATACTGTTTGACATTTACTCGTTACAAAAATAAAATACACAGTATGCCTTGAAAATATGGCACTCCTATTTTTGGAAGAGATTTTCTTTGTCTACAGAAAGTAGCATCTCATAAATAAATGAACGAGTACACTTCCAGAGTGGATGCTAAATGGTGCTTTCATCATGAAGATGGATTTTCAGTAAAGATCACATAATCTGCATGTTTCCATATGTTTTACAATGCGTTTGATTATTTTTGTCATGTTTCAGTGTTGAGTATTAGCATACACAACAATAAATTTGTATGGAAATAAATTGCAATATGAGACAATTCACATGGGGAAGGAGGAAACTGTCCTCATTATTACAATACTTAGCAGCTTTTTTTTTAACCGCATTTTTTACTAACCCATCTGTAATGAGATACATTGTTTTCTTGAGACTCAAAATGTATTAAATGTATTAGATCTTCAGAACGAAAGAAGTTACATTATATTCAGAAGTTTGGCTTCCTCACATTTCTTAGGGTAGTATTGTATCTAACAGACATTCTTACCTCCACGAGAGGTACAGAAATCTCGGACTAATTTTCCCAATATTTCCACTATGCATATACAGTCATTTGAATGTCTTTTGCATCTACAGATGGTGCACACTGATGGTATATCTTATATAAAGTCCGTGGCTTACCCCAGTATTGAGGAAATTATGGGTAATTCCTTTCACGTCCCTAATAACTGTGATGGCATTAATGAAAAAGAGATTGACATTACCTTATAAATTTAGCCTCAAAAGTAGCAGCTTAATTTTTCATGCCTAGTAATTTATGAAAGCATTCACCTCTACCAAAATTAATGCATCATCCACATTTTTGACTTTATATTGGCTTGCAAAGTATAAATGACTGTCAGTGCCACAAATTCATAGTTGGTATAGAGCTAAATATTCTTAATGATAAAGGCTATTTTCTAGAGCTATGCTACCCAATGGCACCCACAAAATGGTGAGGCAACCACTCTGGAGTGAGATGGCTGAGTAGCACCAGTCTTTTTGTTCCCAGAACTGGTGTTGAAGTTCAAGGTCATCTCTCACCAGGGACTTGAAAGGTTGCCTGGGGAGCAACTCCTCCCATAAGAGGAATCCTCTGGCTCCATGACACTACTGGAAAGCATGACATTCAGAAGCAGAGAAATGGATGTCTGTAATTTTTTCCCAATGTGCTTTCCAATAGTAAAAAGGCCCTTTCGTGCTCTGAACCTTCAGGCGATTAAAGACTGAGAAGAACTGAGGGAGTGGATCATACTGCTGCATGGGCTGATTGTAAATGCTTTGTATCCCCATTGTGCTTTAAAAATGCAACCGCAATTTAAGAATTCCATAAAACTCCCCAGTGCTGAATTAAGCTGCACCTTATACATTCACCTAAATCCCACGGTCTCTCAATAATTGTGCATAGTCTTATATTCCATTTCAGAAAGAGTTTGATCCTTAACTGTTGCGAACAGTTGTGAGATTTTGGCGATCATAGTTTTTGCACTTTTTTTGCTTTTGTTCCATCACAGAGTTGCATTTTTCTTTTGTGTGTGTGATGTGGTAGCCTCGTTTTATAATCTTAGAGAATGATCTTTAAATCAAACTCATGACTGCTTGGGACTTGACTTGCTTTCTCAAACAGTTGAAGCCTGAACAGGCTATAGTAATTATAGCAGCAGTTCATCTGTGATAGTCTAAAGACAGAGTGTTCAGAAATGGGAAGCAATATTACCCAAGCAGCAGTCGTACAGCTCCACACTGGAGAACTTCACACACCTCCTCTTGCTATCACTTGTCTTCTTGCTGATTTTGTCTTCCACAAGCACAGGCTTTCATACAGACTTGTTCCTCGAGCAGCCTATTCAATCTGTAAACTGCTGGGCATCCTGCATCATCTCTATGATAAAGGAAGAAGTACAATGTTTTATTAATCCCATAGTTTTGAGGAGGGCTGTCTGCATACATCACATATCAGATGTAGAACATCATGCTTGCCTTAGGGTCCATCTCACCTGGAGCATCAGTGGTCACTACAGTAATTAGCTGTAATGTCTTCAGCTGATTTTTCGTTCTGCTTCTGTCGACCTGCAGTACTACATATCTTTTACTAAAGGCCTCTTCTAATATATTTTGAAATAACATAATGACATTTCCTGTCCAGTAAAATTTAGTAGTCACAGTACTGGACTTGTCAGTACATACTCCAGTATAGTACTGAAGTACGATCTAATAATTTCAGACATTCTTTGCATTTTCTTTCAGGTTCCTTTTTCTCTTTACTCTGTCTGTAACTCCTTTTAAATTTTGGAATTTCATTCTGTTTTATCTTGATTCCTATAGCCAACTTCTTAATTTAGAGAACCTCCATAAAAGAAGACATGTTTTGATAGAATGAGAACAGTCCTAACTGATAAGAGAAAAAAATAAATCTCTTTTTTTTGATCTTGCAACATTTCCGGATTTGAAACAGGTTTCAGAATATTACATTTGCAATCTGCATTTTCATTTTATTTTCAGCAGTAAATCTGTGTTTAAATCTTGCAATCATATTTCAGGTTCATTTCTGGCCTGAGTCTGTTGTTACCTCCACTTCATACATCTCCAGTATGCCTAATGTCTTCAATTCCTAATCCCATGAAATGGAGATGGTGACTTTTAGAGGACCCATGACACTGCAGAGATTGCAGGCTTTGCTTGTTCCTCCTTCTTTTGTCCTCTTTCCTACAGTCTCCTCTGCAGCTTGAGTAGCCCAAATGTTTTTGGGTGCAACAGTAACTGCAGCACAAGTGCAGCAGCACAGATGCAAAGCCAGAGACCAGGCTGAGATGCTGCTGGACTGTGGGACTGTGGAGGACTTGGGATTAGGAGAAGGCAGCGGAGTATGGTAAGAGACCAGATGGGAGAAGAAATATCAAGGGAATGGGAGCATGTGATATTGTGCATGAGTGAAAAGGCTGAAGAGCATGTGGGGCAGCTGGGATGTCAGGCTGTATAGGGATACTGGGTGAAGGAGAGGTAGATGATAAAAACTTGAACCATTTGCTATTGTCAGATCAGTAGGAAAGTTTATTTTCTGCAGAGATGCCACTTGCATCACAGAGGGATAGTTCCCCCACACTGCCATAGATCCTGCTAATGGAGTTTTAAAAACCCTTTAATTTCTTTTCAGCAATAAAAGAAGTTGTTGGTGTGGTGTCTTGTTGTGGTTTGTTTTTTTTTTTTTTCCTAGAGTAAGATTTCTTTTTTGGAAAAATTGCAGCATTTAAAGGTGTTTCACCCATAACAGCATTAAGTACATGTATGAGCAAGCTCACATCTGCTTCTTTCCAACCTCACAGACTACACGTTTTCAGAGAGACAGGTGGTCCATAAGGAGGAACAGGTGTATCCTGAGCATTACCACCTCCGTATTGTGGACATTGCGAACACTGCTCAAAGCACTTCAATCATTTCTCCATAGTGTCGCTACTCAGGTACTTCATCAGGAACCAGCAGGGGTGGTGGCAAGTGCAGTTCATGGCATGTTTCCAAGAAAACTTTGGATAGAATTAGAAGTGTGTTGACAAAAGGAGAGAAAGGTAAAGGAGAAATATTTTCAGTAATATGATTAATTCAAAGCTAGGATAACAGTTCTAGGCAGTCAGTCAGGGCCAGTCAGCAGTTAGCCACAATCAGTGTTCACAGTGTTTGTGTGGAGCTGGCACCCTCTGCCTTGATGTGTGCTACCAAGCAGGGAGCACAACAACAGGGTGCAGCAGAGAGATGACTTTAGCCCACCTGGGCAGGTCCACTCATGATGCAGAGGACAGCAGTAACTCATTTAACATAGAGGAAACACAGTTTATCCAGAGGTCTTACAGCCTTATTTGTCAGGATAGAGACATCCATGTAGGTTTGGATAGCGACGAAACCTACATTCTCCCCGGTCCTCAGGGATAAAGGTAACATCCTGCCCACCTGGGCTGAGAGCTTAAACTGTTTGATGACAGACCACCAAAATCTGTCCCAAAAGTACTGTATCCAGGTCTGGGCTTTCCAGTGCAAGAGATACGGGAGTCCGTCAAACTCCATTAGTACATAAGAGTCTGATGGAGCTGGGGCTGTTCAGTCTGGAGAAAACAAGGCTTAGGGGAATCTTATCCATGTATATATATATGCCTGATGAGTGGAGTAGAGAAGATGGAGCTAGGCTCTTCTCAGTGGTGCCCAGAGATGTGATAATTTAAGGTGAAGTTCCTGGGATCTGGTCTTTGCAGTAGTGCCTTAATGTTAAATATAAAAACTATCCTGGGAGGAGATAAGTGGAAAGAAGATAAGTTTTGGTGGCAGTCAAGCTCAGGCTTTTTATTTTCTGCAATTTCTCAGCAACATAAATTCAAGATAGGCCCTTAATGCTATCTTAACATGGATTTTTATGTGTCAATTAACAAATAAATTCATGATGAAAACTCATTTAGGAAAGGGATGACACCAGACAAAGCCTTGAGGAAGATGAGCAGTGCCGGGATGCAACATCTGCTCCATCAAATTGCACTCAGACGCTGCTGTTCCTCGCCTGCTCACTGCTGCTCGGCAGCGTCTCAAGCAGCCCTGTACCTCCCCAGGACATACAAGTTCGGATACAGACCCACAAAGGCCAAACGTCTTCTTTTATTCTCCCAGGCTAAAGGACATTGTCAAGACACAACACAACTCTCTGACATCGAGAAAAAACAATCTGAACAAACTACATGCCATGTTGATTTGTCAAGTGAGATTTGCTTTCATTGATTTATTTACTGTTTAATTTGACATCCATCTCAAGTATTGGGTCTACCTTTGTAGCCCCACTATTTGCTATATTATGAACCTCACTTTGAAACTTAGCTACTGTAAAAATGCCTCCCATTACTAGCTGTGGTGCTTCGCATGACATAACAGAAACTGACTCAGAAAGTAGCATATGCTGTTATCACCCATAATAGATCAGCCACATCTCAAAGACTGGAAGCCAAAATTGCCATTTGGCATGTCTGTAAATTCAAATATACCGTCTGTCCCAAGCTGAAAATTAATAGAATTTTGTCTACTTTATATATATATCAAAGGCTTTACTTTCACTGTTGCCATAAGAGATTTTTCATTTAGTATTTGTATTATAGTAACTCTCCATGGGTATTTAATGCTGTTGCCGAGCTCATCAGGCTGCAATTTGTAAAACAAATCCCCTTCTGCCTCTCTGCAGATTGTTTCCTCCACATCTAAGTTCAGTGCTTCCAGAAACGCAGAACTGTGAGGGAGGACCTAAGAGGTTGCTAGAAGACCTTTCTGTCCCAAGTCAGGACACAATAAGCCATCGTCAACATGTATTTGCTACTAAAATGACAAGAAATGCCAAAATATTTAATGCTCCTGTGCACATCTCAGTCTATATATCTGTAGTACAAAAAATTCCTCCATGGGGGCTGGCGTTATTAAACTTTTGTTTTAAGGACTTATAATTCAGAAAAGGGCAATTACAGAGGAGGAACCTTATCTACACACTTTCTGAACAGAAATCTCCCAGAGAGCAGCCAGATTTCCATGCATACACATGGCAGGATATCCTGCCATCCTGCCATATCCTTTCACAAATAGCTCATTTCCACACCTGTAGCTGTGACACTTCTTCAGCCAGCATGAAAACTCCTTTTGAGGGTATGTTGTTTTGTTGTTTTTTTGCCCATTGAGATTCATGGCCGTTTTGTCAGGCTGCCTCTGCCACTCACGTGTTTTGATGAAAGCTTCTTTTCGACAGCTACAGTTTCTAAAAGGGACAAATTATGCGTCCAGTCCTGCAAGCCTGCCTGCAATGAACGCCTTTAGAAATCAGTGGAGCTTTCACATGGCAGATGGCTTCCTAGGATTGAGCTCTACATAATTTTGCGATATTTTAGATGGGGATATTTTAGTGGCTTTTTCCCTATGCATGACAGCATGATTTGCTGGCTGCTAGAAAATGTCATCAGACCCTTTCTCATTCTACAATGAAACCTTTGGATTAATTTTTTTTCCTTTTGAAAGAGCAAAAATGTTTTCTTTTTGTGTTGTACAGACATTCCTATCTGATGAAAAACAGTTCCAGACAAAAACTGTGACAGTAGAAGGGTGGAAGGACAAAATAATCACACTATATTTCAAAACAGTCCTAAAGATAAATGAAAGGGGAAGAGTATTTTTTTTAAATATAAAAAATGCTCCGCTATTGAAAATATTTCTGTCCCTTAAATTTTTTGTGGTCTCTCTTATGTATTTGATTTCACTTATGATGCCATCTGAATTCTTTTGGAATGCAGTAAAGGCAAGCACTCACTATGTTGAGTTCTTCTGCACTCTCTCAAAACAGACAATTGCTCAAGAGCAAATTCAGCAGTCACTGCAGAACGATCTGCAGCCAACTTGCTTCCTATAAAAACACAGCAAGGGGAAAAATATCAGTGCAAACTTCTAATTTGCTAACCTTCATCTTAGCTCTGGAGAGAATTAATTCATTATCCCTGGCCACGTCTATCTTTGCATGCAAAGAGTGCAGCAGGTTAACTTGAACCAGTTTTCCTGACAGATATTGCGGTGTAGATCCTTATCCTCAAAGCTGGTCACACAAAGGGGTTAACAGTAACAAGACATATTCCCATCAGCTATCCTAGTGCTTGAAATGTCCTTGCATGCCCAACAGATGTTTAAGTTCAAGAGACCAGTTAGTGAGAAAAGCAAAGGCTGTCTGGCTCCTTGGGCAATCTATCAAATGACATGAGAGCCGTATTCAGACAGTTTACATTTCCCAACGTGTCATTCCCATTGCATGTGTATCTATGACTTACAGGCTCTGGCTACTAAGTTGCCAATAATTTCCTGAATGTAGGTGTAATTCTAAGCGTCTACATCTGTATTATAGACAAATACAGTAGTCTGAATACATTTCACTCCTCCCTAGACTTAGTAGTCTGTAAGGTCTTCAATAGCAAACAGAAATACACATACCCCAAGTATTTTCTTCATTCTTATCTTGTGAATGATTATTCCTTTCCAATCTTTCCACTTGTTTTCATTAGGCATTCATTCTTTAACCCTTCACTATGATGAGTATTTGACAACACTAGAATTAATGCAGCTTCCTCATTTCCTTCTTCATACCACTGCATAATCCATGTCATCAGCTGATCTCTGGAGACAGGAACTGCTAGTTTACTTTCCTTGACACTCTTGGCTGAACAGTTGTCTGGCTTTCCAGAGGATAAGACATTGTAAATTACAGAAAAATTGTGTCTTTACTTAAAAATATGGTCATAACAGCAATTTTAACAGCAGGTGTCTGATTACAGCCATTCATTGTTCATATAATAAACACCTCAGGATTTGAGTGCAGGCTATGGATGATTTTGTTGTTGTTGTTGTTCATCATGATTTTTAACCACTGGACCAACAATACTCTGAGCCAGACTCTGTATCAGAAAGGTCTGAAGGCTTGGGGGAGCATTCAGAATCCCACCTCATACATGGGAATCTCATGTGCTGCCCAGCCTAAGTCTGGAAGTACAAATGAGTAAAAACCTCCTCCATTGACTATGATTTACGATTTCCAAACCCTGTCCAGACAGCATCTAACCTCGTTGTTTAGGCTTGTAGATTTAACTTAGTTCATGAGGATGAAAAGGGAATTCATATTTTTATAGGATGAATGTATCAACATTGACTTTTTTTTTTGCATAAACTTGCTGAACTAGACCAGTAAAATTGATCCTCTACGCATTTCACTTTTAATAGTCTATCATTTTCTAAATATTCAGATACTCCTCTCCATATTTTGGAGGAGCCTATGGTTTATTATAGTTTGACATAATGCCATCTAAGTAGTAACTTTCACACGCACATGTGCTAAGCAGTAGTCTACTGCAAAGGCAGTCTTAATCTCCTTTTCTATTCCAAAAAAATTAACTACTCAATGGCTTTAACCTTGAAACTAATTCATCTCTTGAAGATCCTCACTGTTAGAAGTCCTTTGGTGTAACGTACATCAAAATCCAGCCACAGAAAAGTGAAAACAAGGTATATTCATTATCAGAGGTAAAATATTTTTGGAATTGCCAGAATTTTTCAGAATGATTTTGAGGGGCTACCTCTGGGATAATGACAGTGGGGCTGTTTCCAATCCAGGATTTGAGAGGAGCCAGACCTTGCAGTGACAGAAACAGCAGAGCATTCCTGAGAATCAATCTTTAACAACATGACAGAGATCCGATCATTGGTTATCAAAAAATATCACTGGAGAACTGCTGGATTCATGGAACAACCCCTCCCCAAAAATTTTGATGAGCCTGAGATATTCTCTGCCATGGCTAGGAGGTGAATTCTGACAGCACCCAGCAGCACTGTAAAACAGAGATTGTTAAAGAGAGGATAAGTATGTCAGAAGAAATTAATCCTTATGTTTTATTCTAAGAAAATCTTAGTTTCACGCTTTTAGGATGGATTGGGGGGAAAAAGATACTGTTTTGATGAAAAGAACAAACATACAAAGAAAAACTTCTTCCACAAATTAAATTGGTTTGGCAAGTAGAAGAAACATGCACATAAAATTGCTTTTGCTCACCACTAACAGAACATATATATTTATTTTTTTTTTTAGATTTTCTGGTTGGTTGTTTTTTTTTTGTATCATTAATTAAAGGGCTCAACATGCTTGAATTCTTTTAATAAATCTTACATGTTAATTGCAAAGTAATTTTCACTATGGAAAACATTCTGATAGCAAATTGTCAATTCTGTCTGTTGTAAATGAGAAAGATATCCTTCCATGTTGGTGGAGAATAACAATGATGCAAATGAAATTACAATGTCCTGGGGAAAAATGAGTTTAATTTATAGGAGGCAATAACCACAGTGGCTCTTCAGCTGAAATTCTGAGCTGCATCTGATATTTTGGATGCTTACAGGATCCAAATTTTAATTCAGAAGACTGAGCTGTCTTGACCAGAAGTTCTATGTTGTTTTGTTTTCAAGTTGTTTCACATTCCAGGATACACTAACAAAGGTGGGCTTGTGAAGGGCTGGTGCCTTCCAGTACTTTGATGCTGATTCCTGAACATTAACTGAAGTGGGAAAATTCTATTTCTTCATTTATTTTTCATCTTTCAGCCACAATAAACAAGAAACCTAGCCAACGTAACAGCATATTTAATGGACTTTCAATACATTAAACAATTTTTCATAGTCAATTTTTGCATTTAATTCTTACTAATATTTGAAGAACAGGTATTTACAGACACTATTCTTCATTGATACTGAGTCTGAAGTACATGCAGCTGCACTTGGAAACTGTTTTCAAGAATAAATGAAAAATAAAATACTCTCGATCTAAGAACAGTAACAAAGCAGTTTGATTCCTTCAGCCATTTACAGTGATGATTTTAACAATAATATTGATTATATAATTTATGCATTATTATAGAACTGTAAGTCATATCATTGATTTCCTTAGTATTAAGGAGATACCTGCTAAAAACTGCTTGCATTTTATTTGTTTGAGAACTTTTACAAAAAGCTGAACTGAGATTGAATAATGAACTCTGTGGGAACGCTGCCAACTAACCAGGCTTGTGACTTGCTGTACAGGAGTAGTGCTGCCTGAAAACAATTTTGTAGAAGAGCTTACAGTTTCATTATTTTCAAGATACTTAATTTATTGTTTTTGAAAAAATGTGTTTGGAAAAAGGTCAAATCAAGACTTATTTATTAATTGACTATCCTATTCAAATGCTTTGTTTATTGAATTATATGTATGTTTTAATACAGCATAACATCCAAAAACAATATCTAGCATAATAAATGGAAATTCATAATTTTTTCAATCTTAAGTTGAAAAATGTTTATCTTTTCAGAACTATGATATTGAAGTCGGAATTAAAAAAAAACGCTGAAATAGGTTACTTCAATGAGAATGTACTAACGTTTTCAGGAATGTTTATTTCATGGGAAATTTTGGAATTTCAGCTCACCATTTCAGTTAATGCAGAGAAGAGGAAAAAGAAAATATCACTCAAAATGTAGCAGAACTGCATAATAAATGGAAAACCTGTGTTCCAAACAGTATGAAAAGAGAGGATGGAAAACCGTGGTCTGTGAGGTTGCACTTATACGCATAAGGACTGATATTATATTAACAAATTTGCATATGTTAAATGAAAACAAGGATTTTGACACGACAGTTAAAATAGTTAGGGATTCATCCTCTGTACTGCCTTATCTTGCAGTATATACTTATCACTTTTATGAGGACACATAATTTACACCTAATCTTCACTTGACCTGATCCACTAAAGCCAAAGTGCTATCATCAGTTCAAGTCAGTTTATACAAAGTCTCTTTTCACCAACAGTGTGCTGCTCCAGCACAAGAACGTAACAAAGACCCAACATAAAAGCTTCTGTAGTATATCCTTAAGATATTTTGTATAATTTTATCTACTTCACTCTACTTTGCATACCTTCATAGAATCATAGAATTATACAATGGCTTGGGCTGGCAGGGACCTTAAAGATCATCCAGTTCCAACTCCCCTGCCACAGGCAGGGCTGCCACCCACCAGATCAGGCTGCTCAGGGCCCCATCCAACCTGGCTTTGAATGCCTCCAGGGATGGGGCACCCACAGCTTCTCTGGGCAACGTGTTCCAGAGCCTCATCACCCTCTGAGTAAAAAATTTCTTCTTAACATATAACATAAATATACCCTCTTCTAGTTTAAAGCCATTCCCCCTCATCCTATCACTAACAGACCATGTAAAATTTGGTCCCCTCCTGCCTGTGAGCTCCCTTTAAGCACTGGAATGCCACAGTGAAGTCTCCCTGGAGCCTTCTCATCTCCAAGCTGAACAAGCCCAACTCCCTCAACCTTTCATCATAGGGGAGGTACATCTTCACGGCCCTCCTCTGGACCTGCTCCAACTGCTCAGCATCTCTCCTGTACTGGGGAGGGCTATTCTGCTCTCTCTGCTCACCCTGCCTGCACCAACTGCAGTACATACTGCTGCGTCAAGCTATTACTGATGTACCATCCTCTGATTGCCCACTGTTTGCAGTGCTCCAAGGAGCTGCACCCACTAGGGCTGCCTTTGTACTGGTAGAGTGTGACACCACTGCTCCTGGCCCTGCCCCTGTCGTGACAGAGCTGCTGCAACACAGAAAGCAATGGTGCCCAGCAGCTCCTTGCTGACAAGAATTCAGTTGCCCTGCATTGATGATTCCCTGCTTCAGTGTAGAATGTGACCGTGAAAGAGCTGTCTGCCTCTGGGGAAAGATCATTAGGGGTGGTAACCTTTGCGATAATATTATTTGAGTTCTAACTACAATGGACATTGTATAAAACTACAGAGGAATCAAAGAAGGAATTTAAAAAAAAAAAAGAAAAAATTATTTCCAGGCTTTCACTTGTGGTCAGTCACCACTGTACTACCTCTCATTTCTTTAGAGATTTGTAGCCATGAGCAGATCTATGGCCATCTGTTTTTAATCTGCTATTCAGGATGATAGTCTGTGGATCAATGAACTCTAGCCATAGTCCATAAAGAAACTGCAAATCTCTTTGGGATAATTTCCAGAGGATAATACTATTCACAAGAGACTTCTTTTGCCTTTCTTATCTCAAACTACAGTTTTTCATAAAAGAATGGTATCATATCTGCCTGTTCTAACAGTTTCTTCTGTCATGGTGCATTATTGCCAGTGAGCTAAACAATTGAAGCCATAAATCTCTGAGCTTTTAACTATGCTTCCACTGCCCACAGAAGATCCTGTGAGGCAGCAGCGAGCTACAGAGAGTCAAGCAACTAAAGGCACAAGGGTGAAATGGGACAGACAATCTTCCTTCTAAGACATTGTCTGGATTTTCTTGGAAGAAGACTATAACATGAAATAAAGTTACTTGGCAAGTCTGAAAGTAAAAGAGGGTGTGTTTGCCTCAGCTACTGTCCAGTAGACACTGAACTTACAGATATGAGTTGTTCCTCTGACTGTACACTACACTGAGAAAAACACGTAAGCAGGAAATAACTTCTGCTTGGTGTCCTGGTGTCCACTGACTTGGCCTTTGTTGAGAAGAAAACATGGAACACTACTGCACACTCCCCCTACGTTTCCCTATGCACACACTGTTGTGCAGGACCTGCGGCAAATCTGCCAAAGCCAAAAAAGTGCTGTGTGATTTAACCCAAAGATGCCTCCGCAGAGCTGCTGGTTCTCCCCTGAAGAAAAATCTGGGGCAGTATGCTGAGCTGAGGGGATGCAGGCCCAGCAGTCACAAGCAGTCTCCTCCAGTGCAGCTGGACAGCACAGAACTCTGCAGGGCTGGCTGGAAGCCCTTGGCCCTTAAGGATGCTCATTATTACACACGCACTACTGTTCCTTGCACAGGGGCATGAAGGCATGACAAGGCAACCTACAGAACTGTCCCAAATAAATAAAAATATACAGCACTCCTAGGCATTAACTCTCCCATCAGGCTTTGTAATTTCTTTCAGAAATCCGTTGGAAATGAAACCAGCACAAACTCAAGATCAGCTTCTGGTGGAGCGCTGCTACCCAAAGTGCATCCCTACACTGAGAAATCCTTCTTGATGTCAATACCCATCTCTTCAAATTAATGTTATATACTCCATGTAAGCTGTTGCATCCTCATGCCTCTTGAGAAAAACTTAACTTGACCACTCTTTCAGATTCTTGTAACAGTATGTGTAGAAATTCTGCATTCTAATAGGAACAGCTGAAATCTCCCCTTAAAAACATAAATGCAATTCCCACTGAAATCAATTAGAGCTGTCTTGAAATCTAACAGAGTACCATAAGCTTTATATCCATTTATATCTTGGATGTAATTAGAGATATATTATGTGAATTGTCTAATGGAATGATGAATGATGAACCACCCAGAGAGGTGGTTGAGGCACTGTCCCTGGAGGTGTTAGTAAACGTTTAGATGCTGTACTGAGGGACATGGTTTAGTGGGGAAATACTGGTGGTAGGTATATGGTTAGAGTGGAGGATCTTGCAGGTCTTTTCCAATCTTGGTGATTCTGTGATTCTATGATTCTAATTTTGTGAATCACCCCCATTTCACTACCAAGACAGTTTAAGTTTAGATACTTGATCCAAAGTTTTTCTCTTGGTGTAATTTTTCAGAACTGTAGCATCTCTATACGTCTCCATTTGTATAAATTACTTCAATTTCATTGTGCTAATCCTCTGATTTTGTGAGTCTTATATGGATTTTCTGCCAGGAAGGAAAGAACTATGGAGAAAAAATTGTATTTTAATTGAGACAACTCTTACATAAAATATTTCTACTCTGTAATACTACAGAGAGCATTTAATAGCAAAGGAAATTTTCTATGGAAATCAGAGAAGTTACTGTTTTTAGCTGGGAAATATTTGCCGGGGAAATAACTACAATGATGAAAATTCAAATTGTTGAATTTTCTATCTAAGTTGAAATAGTTTTTGTCATTAATGTTTGTGCTGTGTAGGATTTCACCGGTCCAAGGGGTGGCACTTCAATTGTCAGTAGAATATTTATTTAGAGCATGTAAGAAAAGAAGGGAATGGAAATTTCTTCCAAAATACTCTTTAAAGAGCAACTAGAAATACTGATAAGCCTGTCACTGAAATTAAAATGGCTTTTTATTTCCAAGCCATATTTATTTTCTACTGGAAATAGTAAGGATTCTTAGCTTAACACAAAATAAGCCAAATTAATTGCAAAATATCTTGTCTGAAGCAATTTCTTGGTTTTCTTGGTTTTAATACGTTTAATTTTAGACTGAAGTAAAATTAGGTTGGAGTGGAAAACCCATATTTAAGATATCTGGTTGGGAGATGTAAGCACTGGTCAGAATCTATCTGTAGCCAGTGAAAAGCATCATTGATAACAGTAGTATGAGGAGTCATAAGCAGGAGGAAGTACTTCAAGCTATGGGCAGGACAAAACATCTTCTTTGTGTTCCTTTCGTTTCTACCACAGAGTAAATTAGCTTCAGCTTTACAAAAGAAATTGTCTTCCCAACTACACTCTTAATAAAATTATCATAAATTGTAATTAAAAGATAATCTGAATGAAACAGAATATTTTCATAGAGCAATAGTCTCCTGCTGTCTGACAATTGAAAGAAGATTTATCTTCAAAGCAGAAGATATTGATTGTGCACTATCACAATAAACATATTATTTCTTTGAGCAGGTGATTGATAATGTTGAAATGATTTTGTTTGATGGATGTCAGTGCACAGGAGAGACAGCGGTTTCATGCAATGTTACCTAATAGATTTCTGAATAGTTCAAATCATAATTGCCCCTTCTGGGGATCAGAAGCATAGGAAAATTTTAGAAAATAATTTATGGTTCTTTCACAGAATGGATTTTACATTAAAAAATGCCATATAAATCAGATACCTTTTAATCAATGGTTTTATAACTACTTATAACTACTTATAACTACTACAATAATTTATTTTTTAATGTAAATGTTTCCTAGTAATGAAACAATTTGGCTAATAAGGCATAATAAAGAATACATTTGTCCTCAGAGTTTCATCCAACATTCACACTGAGTTTCTATGAATGCAGAATGCACCTGCTGTTGTCATCCATGTCTTCATTTTGGGTTATGAATTCATTTGTCTGTGAGTTTTGTGGCAGTGTTTCTGGTGTCCCTCTCCCAGAGCTGTGAGAACCTCATTTATGTCTCAGGAATGGTGAGGAAGTGTGGGACAGAGTCCCGCCTAATCTTACCGGTGCGATCCATTTCCTCTTTAAAAACATGCACCGCTAATTCATCCTTTCTCAGCATATGCAGAAAGTATGTGAAAGTATATTCCTTTAAAGAGAGGAAGGAAGAAACTTGTTTCCTATGGTGACCATTTTGTGCTGAAAGCTGTAAGTGAGGGTTTCCTCTTCCAGAAAAATGATAAGAATGCTAACATCAGTTTCACTTCATTTTTCAATTTATTTTATGTCTTGTTCACGAGGACTTGGTATATCCTCACAAACCACTGAATCTATCCTAAATATCCTGGTTGATTAGTTTCACTTAGGCCTGTCTAATCCAAACAAAAAGATACAATCATATTGGGTAATAACTTCAATAGCAGTGTCTTCATTTTTACTTCCTTAATTAATTTGCTGAGATTTAGCAGCTATGGAAAAACATTTGTTTCCTGCAGATTGTTACATATTATGGAGGGCTGGAAACCTTACAGAAACAAAATGAGAAATAATAGTAATATATAAGACTTTTCAGATATTTATTTGGTTGATTCCAAATTCTTTGATTTTTCAAAGAAAGCTAGATGTAGATATGAATATGAATAAAGTGTTCTTAAAAGATTGCAAACAATCTTTTGTAAAATACAGGGCATGGCAGGTCATGGCATGGTCAACCAGACGTAGATCAGTGTTGTGGGTGCTCAGCAACACTGTCCTGCTAAAGTCTGTGCTTATGTTCCCCAGCAGGTAACTGGGAGAGGTGAGAGGTTCCGGTTCTCTAGAGGCAGACCATTTCTGGCGAGCATCTAAGGAAAGACAGCCCCTCCCTCCCCATAGGAGTCTTAAAAACAACCTAGGGTTTCTTGTTGGTTAAACGCTGAGGATGGAGATGAAGTCTTGGGGCAACCCTTTTGACAAACTGTTGCATCCCTCCTGCTCCTGCTGCAAGGACAGAAGGAAGGGACAGGGACAGGAATAGGGTGCATAAACTGGTGTTTCTACTTTCACCGAACATTCTCTTGGCGTACATCTTGTTATCCATGTCTGTCTGGCACTCCTGTGATACTGACCTCAGTGAGTGCAGTATTGTGTTGTCACCTTTGAGTCGTGCTATAATGGACTATATGGATACACTGAAATTGGACCATAAAATGAGGAGGCAGTATACGAGGAAGGATGAAAACAGGACTTCCTTTCTGCTTTAAAAACCATCTTTGTTGCCTTGTTCTACGAGAAGGAGCGATCTTGGCTTTTCAGGGCCTCATGGCGACGCATATTTCACCTCCTCCTTGCTCACAGCAACAGCAGCAGGGATGTTACCGGTCTTCGCTAGGGGCTCAGCCATCTGCCTTCCCCAGAAATCTGCCACCCGGCAAACCCAGCTCCTTTCATCCACAGGGGAAAGGCAAAGCCAAGCCCTAGTGACTACAGAGACTCTCACTGGTCCCACCACATCCTGTACTGCCGGGGGCCTGGCAGCCAGGCGGGCTCTGTGTGGGGCCACAACACTTCCCGGACCCCCGTCACGCTTGGCGCCTGCCCCCAGGGCCGCCGCCGCTGCTCCCCAGCCGCTGCACGCTGCAGGCACAGCTTGTTCCTCATTTGAATAAAACCATCATCAAAACCATTCGGTTGAGTCAGCTATTAAACCACTTAATTCCAAAATCCATACCATGGGTGATTTAGAAAGGACAATTAAAAAGCCAGGGAATGGTCTCTATGGTTTTTTTATTGTGAACTTCATCAGCTCGGAGTGCCGCTTGCCATCAGCTTTGCTAATAAAAGTCTTGATACACAAATTGAAATAGTGTTTTATAGGTGCCTGCTTTGCTTCCCCTCCTCTAGCCCAGTCTGTCAGAAAACGCTTTCTTGGTTATAAATCATGCTTTTCTTTTATTTTTTTTTCTGACTGCAGATTTAGGGCCAGATTGAGAGCAGCCACAACAGCGAGAAGTGATGATGCAGCCGCCCAATGAGATCCACAGGACTCTGCACAGTTGGGTGTGAGGCTTCCTGGGCCACGCTGGGAGCTCAGCACCCTTTTGGTCAAAGTCATGGAGTGACCTAGCTGGGGATTGAACGAGTTTTGTCACCACTCTGCTGCAATGCCACCAATGAACTTAAATCTTCCTTAGGAGGGGAGCAAGGCTCACCCTTTCCAGTCAACAGCAGAGACAGTGGGACCTAAATCTACAATTAAACTGGGCAAAACCTTGCTTTAGTATCTATTAATTCCAGATTAATTAAACGGAGAAGTGCATGACTAAAACTATACAAAGCTCAGCACAGAATTGATCTGAAATTAGTTTTGTTCTCATGTTGTTCCTCTGTTACATCGTGCTTGTATCACGCTATGGTTTCCTTCCATAAGCAGCCTGCATGAACCTCATTTCTTGTATGCTCCAGTGTTCGGTCAAGCACTGAGCCCAGATTGCTCCTTTTGCGCTTCCATCTGTACTTGGGGGTCAGACTGACCTGGGAAAAGATCTCCCTGAGAGGTCCTCGTGTTCAGCCTCAACCAGTGATATCCTGACATGTTGGGCATGCTAACGGTTCGCTAACCCAGACTGCTGTAAGCCCATGCTCTTTGCTGGACAGCATTAGCAGAAGTGTGTTTCCTTGCAATTTCTACACGTCTGGTTTTCCACTTCTCTCCCTCTTCCGTTTCCTGTTGGTGCTATGTCCCAAGTTCCTAACCTCTTACACACATGCACATTTTCCCCCTTGCTGGGAGGTGCCGCACAATGAAATCCATGTAGCAAGAGCTCAGTTGCTGTGTGCTGGAGCAGCACAGATGCTAGCCAGTTTTCTCACCCACACCCCTCTCCGTGGGATTTCTCAGCACACTTGCTTCCCAGCTCCTGCACTCAACATGTGGTGCAAAGTGTAGGGGAATATCCGGGTCTGAGGCCCCACGGTGTACATGAGGACTCCTCCTGCCTTGTATTAATATTACTGCCAGTGAGATCTGTGGCATTTTGATTGCTTTGGAGCCCCAGTCCTGAAACGCCTTTCCCTCTGCTTGCCCATATGAGCCTCCTTTCAGCTTTTTGTCTTCACTTGAAAGAGAAGGCAAAAAGAAATCTTTTGATGTTTTTCAGAATATTGCAAGATATTCTCAAGAAAACACCATTTCATTTGCTCAGGCTCTTGTTCATACAGGCTTTCATGACTTCCAGGATTGACTATTTTAATTTGTTCCTGGTGGTGTTCCAGATTGTTTGCTAAACTGGCTGCAGATGGTTGTGAATGTTGCTGCTGCCAGAATTGTTACTAGGACTTGATCTGCAGATCGTATTTCTCCAGTCTCACGTTCCCTCTACTCCAGTGCCTGTTAAGCAGCATATGGCTTTAAAATTCCTTTACTGACTTATAAAGCTTGCAGTGGCCCTGATTCTTTTTACTTTCCTGACCTTGTAACTCTTTAGACTTTGGCTTGTGCTCGCAGCTTGTCTCATGTAATGTCCACTGGCAGTTCAGAGCCAGCATTCAGAATCTAGCGTCGATCATCGCTTGGGGTTTTGCTCCTTGTCATGCTTTTCCTCAGCTTCAGTGAAGTGAAAGGAGTGGGAATTTTTGGTTTGAGTTGCCTAATATTCAAATGATTATCCCAAGCTTTACACTAAGCTTTTCTGCATATAAGTACGCACAGTCACAGGCACTCACAAAGTCAACCTAAAGACCGTACTCTGCTCCCCTAAAATCAAAAAATGCAAACAAAGATGATTTGATCCCCAGCTGATGTGTAAGAGAAGAGGTCTAATAAATCCTGGAGAGCCAATTCCCAACTACCTTGTGCAAAGCGATCATTCCTTGTGTGTACATGGCATGACAAAATCAGGAACTGCTTTTTATTTGGGTGCCCTTCAAACACTGAATGCTGAAAGCTCAGGAGTGTCACTCATAGTTAATTCTGAGTAATTGCTTTCTATCAGCTCTGTGCTGTCTGAACTAAAAAACAAGTATTCAAGAATATGACCTTGCTCGGGTATACTTAATCCACAGCATTTCTTCCCCCCATAGTCCTGCTGCTGGTTTCCACTCCTGTTGCACGCAGAGCCAAAGGCCAGAGGAGAGAACTGGACTCCCTCTGGAAAGGGGTGTACTTGTAAAACTTCTGTTGACAATTGTGTTGTACAAATGCACAGTGGGTGAAATTTTCTATTTGTTGAAATCTGTGGGAATTTTGTGGGGGGCTTTGTAACAACTGATAATTTAAGGAGGGAGGTTTAGAAGCAGCTTGGGTACCTAAGATCGGCAAGTGTATGGAAAGCAAGTGAAAGACAAGGAAAAACAAGTGAAAGAAGTACAAGCAAAAAAAAAACCTGAAAAACTTATCTCCACTGCCCTTTAACTTGACTATATTCTGGCTGTCTTGCTTTTGTATTGCTCTGTCAAAAAAAATGGAGAAGAGAGGGAAGAATGAATGGACATGTCAATGCTTCTTCATAAAAATCCTTCTCTCAAGAGAATTGTATGTATTACGTAAAAACAAGTCAAAGTTCAGATTACTTTTTGGATCATATTAAGTTTATTCCTGTATGGTAAATTCGCCAAGAGAGGATTGTAGTACTTTTTATAAAGTCAGAATGCTCTAGAAGAGTTTATGAAGTATATGGAAAGGAGCTGAAGCTATCAGGCAGGGAATATAAGATACAGGACAAGGAAATTCATTAAAGTTCATGATAATTTACTGCTGTGATGGTGAGGCCAAATGACTTATATGGTCCCCAGTTATACAGGCAGGTCAGCTTGGAGAAATTCAGTTTTACTTTTCTTCAGAGTGTACACGGGTATAAGTAATATGAGAACATGGCTCATAGGTATGCAACAGCTTTTTAAACAAAATGTTTACCAATTGAAAAAAAGAAGAGTAAAGGAGAATTATATAAAAGAGTAAAGAAAATTATTTGAGAGTTAGAGAAGTTACTTTGCCTTCACGTACTTAAAATCTCAGTGTGTTTGAGTGGAAAGATGGATGTAGAAATAATCCTTAATCCAACAGAGGGGACCACAGCAAGAGTTACAGTTGGAAGTTCTGGCTGGCTGATGTCAGAAGGAAACAAGAAATGTACACTGAGCAGAAAGGGCAAGTAACCACTGCAAAACAACAACAACAAAAAAACAAAAAAACAACCCAGTGATATTGTCTAAACAATTCTGAATGCTTTTCTGGAAGACTTGCTTTTACTCAACATCATTTTTACTTTAGTCACACATGTTACTAGGCTCTCTCAAGACAAGATGCAGTACACTGTGATGTGTAGGAGAACACACTAAAAGAGGCGTTGGTCCATCCTGACCATAAATTTCAGCAATTTGGGAGATGACTTAGTGGGTCTGGCCAAGTTTCTGTCACACTTTCTTCACACGTAAAGGTGGAACAACAACAGCCTTGAGGGATTATTTTTGTTTGCTTTTAAAAGGACAAAAGCAATGAATATCTTTTTTTTTTTTAACAGAACTAGTTAAAATGCATTTCAGCAAATCCTTTCAATTGTCTTAACTGAAGTTAAATACCTTAATAATTTCCAAATAAAAATGTCTAGTTTTTGTGTCTTGACTTCTACTAAAATGTTGTCCCTATGAGCTCCTCTGATTCCTCATGGGAACTGTAGCTCAGATGCAGTGTTCCCATTTTTCCAGTGTGGTTTGGGCTCTCCAGCTGAACTGGATCTTTTCCGCTGTATCAGCTTCAGGAATATCTCTGGCATATCTCAGTCAAGAAAACTTCAGCAACTGGGGCAAGTGTTATCTGAACTCTCATGAGGCACTGCTATGACTTCTGTGACTGTGAAGCAAAGTTTAACTGATCTGATCTGAAATGCTTTAACTAAACAAAATATCTCCCTTGGAGTCAGTGTTGAGCAGTAAAGACTCAGAAACCTCTAGGAATATTAATATTTCCTCAAAGTAAAGTTTAGTTCTGCAGAAAATATATTTTCTATTAGAAAGCATTAATGGAAATTTCCTGGCTAGTTTTCTTTAAGAACAAGAGAACCAGCGCTTAATTGAAAGGGGGAGCATGCCAAATATTAACACCCCCAGGGACAGCAAAACTGATTAAATATGTTTCTGGGGCTCTGTTTTTAATCCAAGGGAAACTACATCAATGACATACATGTTGTTTTAAGTTTTTTTCTCATTTTTATGAAAAAGTGTCTGAGTAAAACAGCATGTTCTTTATACCGGGGTTCTATTCCCTCGGGTTACTCTGATCGTGCTCACAGCTGCTCTCTTCTCTGTGCAAGCAGACTTGCCAGCAACATGAGGGCTAGGAGCAAGAATGGGGAAGAAAACACCGCAGTGGTCCTTGTGTGCACCTGACTAGATGCCAGGTCATGGTGATCTTGAGACCTGAGCTCCCTTGCATGGGCATGATGATAGTTGCCTTTGACTTCCCATGTGGTGCTTCCTTTTACTGGTTTACAGTGTGGCACTGAAACTATCAGGGCATGTCAAGGCCACTGTCATCCTCACTGATGTGTGCCTTCTGGAAGCCACAGCTGATCCAAACTGCCCAGCTGGGTGGCCAAAGTGGCTGGTGTAGGATGGGTAGGTGTAGGAAGTAGCAAAGTCTTGCTGCTACTGTTAGAACTGGAAAATGCAGATTTTCATTGGAAGTCTTATTTTGGCCCTTGTTCAATCACTCAAAGCAAGCTCAGCTACTTAAATATCTCTGGATCTAGATGGAGGGTGAACAGAAATCTTTTTCTTGCAGTGATGTAAATCAGATATATCTTCTTTTTTTATGGTGTAAGTAAGCTTCAGTGCAAAGATGATTTTGCCTCTTAACTGCACACAGATTTGGATGATGTGAGGTAGTTTGTAGGATTCGCACATGGTTCAGAAAAATATAGACTTAATGAATGCAAGACATGAGATTTCAAGGAGACACTGAACTCTGCATGCTGAGCCACTGCTAGTGCCTCTTATATTTCTGGCTTAATAAATACCACCTCTTCAGATGTATTTTCCTTTATGTGTACATGTGAAGCTCTACAGAAGGAAGTATGACAAATATTAATTCTATTTTTAACATAAAAGTCTCCATTAAAATCTATACCTGAATGTCTTAAAGACTTCCTCCGGATAATAGTTGCTGCCAGGTAGACACAAATTACATTAAAATATAGTAGATAATCTAAAGAAAATAATTCTGATCTTCCATCAACTCTTACTGCTTGTGTATCCATCAACTGCACTACCAGAGTTGTCAAAACATCTTAGCTCCTGCTACACCAGATCCACCTGCTCCAGAAAATGTGCATCATTGATCAATATAATCAAATAATAATAAAATGTGAAGATGTGGAGCTGCTGAGACTACTCTTGATACTGAAATACCGTTAACCAAGGTTTTCAAATCTCCACAGCCAAGAGAAGAAAGCAAACATCTCAGTTTTTATCCCTTGACTTACTATCACTGGTGCCCATGCTGAGAGGCATAATGTGGCATCTTCGAGAGCAAATCTGCATCTCTGTAGCACAGACCTGTAGCTTTTGGACAGCGATCAGATGGTCTACTGCAGCACAATGAGGTGGTGTAAGGAGTTATGGATCAGAGTCAAAATTGCTTGAGTAGTTCTAACTTCTCGATTTTAAACCTGTAGGATGGGTTATAGCAATGCAATTTTAATAACTCTAATATTAGCTGTCTTTGTACTCATTAAGTTGCACCAAGCTGCATGATTTTTCTGGAAATATGTTGCATATTTATATGTATATGTGTTCATATACACTTTTTTAAAATGAAATTGCTATGATGTCCAACTGACATAAATGAAGGTACAGTGCCACGCTCTTTGTTGGTACTTATTCCTCAGAAAGGTTAATGGATACCTGTAACTCTGGCAAATATATTTCTTTAGGTGACTTTAAGGCTGAGAGCTATCTTTATCATCTGAAGTGTAAAGCACCATTCAAGAAAGCAAATGTCTCGTTCAAAAGTCACATGTAAATGCAGTCAAAGGTCAAATCTGAACTCCTTTTACAGTACAGAAATGCAGAGCTAAGGTCGCGCAGTCCTGTCCTGTAGACAACATCCTGAGAAAAAGCAGAAATTTGGAGAAAAAAAAAATCATTCAGCCCTAAAAAGCAGGTTCTTCTCATCAGTGAACACAAAACCAGAGAAGCAAAAAAGACCGGCAGAGCATTTGTTTACTTTTACCACTAATTTGTGGATGACTAATTGAGAGCACTGTGTGACAGTAAGGAACAAATGCTTCATGTTTATATCACATAATCCAATGAAATGATCAAAGACGAGCCAAATCACTTACAGGAGGCTTTCTGTGTGGCAAAGGGTTTCAGAGCAGCTTTGCCAAAACGCAGCTGATCTCTGTTAGGTGTCTTCAGCTGATTCTCAGAAGCTGATCCTGGTCTCCCCATTGAAGACTCATGACAGTGTCTTCTGCATAAAAGGGCTCGTTCTCTACATCTTCTGGCTGCTGCTGGCTTTCAGATGGTCAAGAACGTGGAACTGGATGAGTCCCTCAGGATTTCAAGTAGTATCTAGCAAGTAAATGCATTTTGCATTTCCTTTCATGAAGGCACCTTTAAAATACGATACACAATGAATTAATCTTGACATCACTGTAAAGTAAAGGTGGGAAAAGAAGGTGCCATTGAATAGTACTGTTAGAAGAAATGTAAACTCAATAGTTCTCAGCAGCATGATGTGAACGAGTAGTACATCTCCAATCTGCAGTGTCGGAGACATGCCTAAGGGAGGGAGCGGGAGAGTGGCAGTGATTGGCACTTGTTACCAGAGCTGCTCCTGGCTTAGATTAGGACTGCCACATTTGTGACAAGGGTTTCCTGGCCAGAAATATGTGTGCAGGCACCACCCAGATGGCCTACACATGCACTTTAAGTGCATCCCATCCTCAGCATGTCTGATGTGCATGTGCTATGCAGCTGTGCGCACACAGTCAGTCAGATGGATCCAGTACACATCGCGCTTACACTGTCATCTGTACAGTCTATAAACCACCGGGAGAAGTGCATATGGTACATGTACACAATGAGAGATGTCTGGTTGCTTTTGGACTTCTTACATCCTAAGATTCAGCATGGGGGTAAAAAGAGGACATGCCTGGAACAACCCAGACAAATGGGGGATGTCCTTCCTTGCATATGTTTCACCCAAAAGATGATTTTGTAGAAGCTGGAAGATGTCTGTTGTGCATTTACGGACTGTGACACAGGCAGCATAGCAAAACCAACGCTTTGTTCATGTAGCAAAAAAAAAGTGTTTAATACGCTGCTCCTGGACCAAGCTGAGAATGAAATCATATCAAAGCAAAAATGCACTGTTCAAGAAATGCAACATAGCTCCCAGATGCATCAACCTTTGGAGTAAAATAAAAGCACATGATCCCCATTCATGAAAGCAGCCTTTGGTGGCATTTGCTCTGCCTTTGGCTTGCAAACATTTGAGTGTAAAAGCTTTTGTTCATGAGGATATATGCAGGATTGTGAATACTCCTACACATAAACAACTGGTCAAAAGCATATATGTATGCAAACCTCTGTGTAAATAGGTATCTACTACGGTGAGTATTTTGAATGCCTCTCTTCATTTCAGGAGTCAGAAAGCAGACTGTATATGGTTTTGGTGACCAAATGCAGAGTTTGTAGAACAGAGCAGTTCATAAACTGTTATTATGCAGAATTATTTGATGAAATCTGTGATAATCAACTGTGCTTTCGCAGAGCTGTGTCTGGGAAAGATAATCTAATGGAGATAATACATTACTTACAAGGATAGGTGTGCACAGGTTTCAGTAGTGTGGGAGTTAACATTTTACAGTGCACAAGCAGAGATGGTCAAAAGATTTACAGAAAGGAAATTCACGATAAAAATGCAGTGAGCATTTTTGCCAATAACAGAACCTCTTGCAGAACACATCTCTCCCTTGTCATTTCGATTCAAGTCCTAAATGTTATTCACTGACACGCAAACTAACAATGACATTTTAAAGCTTGCACAGTGCACATGCATCCAGCCCCCCTAGGAAAAGTCAGGCAAACACCTGACGCCTGCTGGGAATTTCGCTGAGGGTGCCAGACAGCTGCTGCCCATCAGTGTTTCCAGGTGTGCTTATTCGGCTGGGAGGTCGATCCAGCTGCAAACACAATCTTAGCAGGGACCCAAGCAGGCTGGATAGACAGAGGACATGCTCAGATTTTGCTGCTTGGGCTGCCTTGATTTTGCCCTGATTTAGAGCACCTGGCTTGTTGCAGGATGCAGATGTTTGCTCTGTTGCCCAAGAACCAGCACTTCATTCCCTTTATAATGAGCACTGTGACCTGGGGGAGTTATTAAATCCCTGGTTCAAAAGAGTCTAGTTTTCCTCTCTTTTTGTTTCTCAGCTGACAGTCTAAAGTTCACAAACAGATTAGTGGAAGGAGTACTTAGAAATTAAAAACTTAATTTTCAAACTCCTCTGAGTCAGATTTAATTGACAATTTGAATTATAACCTGCACCGTTCTTTCATTCATTTTTCTTTGGGGAAATCCCTGGTTATAGTTTTGCTTTGTCCTTTACTATAATTTTACAAGCCTATATTTAAAAATTATTCTGAAGCAACTTCTAGAGTCTGAAGCAATTTTAGGACTACTGCAGTGCTGGTGGGAGACCAGGCAATATTCAAAATTGAAGAGATTATACCTTACTCAGGAGAATAGGTACCTTTTTTAAGACCATCGATTTAATTAAAAAACACAGGCACTATATTAGCAGCAAGCTTATGGATCACCATATGCCAGTCAAACGTAATGAAATACATGTAAATGTTAAATGGCATATTCTTTTGTCTCTGAAATTAGCAATCTCACTGAATGCTCTCTATGCCACGTGGGGGGATTTACTTATTTATTTGGCTTTATATATAGGAAAAAAAGTGCCTCTAAGTGTGTACCTTGTGAATGGTAAGAAAGGTTACAAGTAATCCATTGGCAATAATACTTATAATGCTCATGGTTTGGCATTCCCACCTTCCATCAGGAATGTCTGCACTCTACGCAACATTTACACTGAGTTGAGATGCACCCTTTCCTATATACACGCTTTTGCATTTGGAGGTTATTTGTATTGAAGGGGAAGAAAAGTCATGAAACTGAAGCCCTGGAGAAAATCACTTATGCTCGAGAAACACATTTCAACCCTTTTGTCTGAACGGGTTTTTTTATTTTCCAATTGCCTTCTGCGTCATTGTCAGCCATCCGCTCAGCCACTTGTACTTGGGAAGTCAGGGGACAAGAGAACATCTGCACTTTGTATTGCTGCCACCATCAAGGTCTATAGAGAAAACTGGGGAGCTCCTATGTAACAGTCGCCATGACTCTGTTCCTTGGATTTTTAACAAAAGCAAGCCAAATGTAAGGGACAACCTCATGACTGAGAAGCATGAGAGTGGCACAAAATGTATTGGAGGAAAAATCCAGTGTGAATAAGATATGAGGAAAACTGCAGAAATAATCTTTCTGAAACATATGTCTAAAAAGAAAATAGCATCTTCAGTTCTTAAGGATGTCATCAGTATATGACATGAAGTTCATGCCAGGGAGAAGAAATTCTGCAGTTTTTTTCTGCTATGGAAATGGGATTTTGATACCATTGAAAGGTCTTTGTAGAGTTCCACTGGCATCATTTTGGGTATATTATCTTGCAGCTCTGTCTGAAGATACTATTTCTATCAGTACAGGATTGTCAGAAGTTTTATCACAACAAAAGAAATACAGCTTAAAAGAGTCTGATGTAAGGAAATTACCTTTTAAATCAATGTATCAGAATGATTTCCTTTTTTTTTTTTTTTTTTTCCCATGAATATGACCATTCTTTGCTCAACTATTTCATCTGCTAGTGATTTTGGCTTACCCTGGATATCTGCCATCATATTCTGATTAAGGTCAGTTCTTTCAAATACGTTCTGGTAACAATGATAATCAAAGAATTTCCAAAGATTGTAAGTTCTAAAGGACTGGATTCTAGTTCTGATGTGACTTTGTTTTTAAAAGTCTGAAAAAGCCAGAGCATTCCACACGAAAGCCAGTTTTTACACAGATTTTAAAACTATTATCTACATATTTTAAAATAATCTTATTGTATTTCGGTTAGCATTCAGCTAGACGTGAAATTTCATATTCACTAAATATCTTAATTGTGCTGACACCTGTAAACATACACAGAAAATTTACGGCACTTATGAAGTGTCATTTGGGTCTATCTAATCAATAAGGTGTTTTCTCTTCATGGTAAAAATTTACGCTCCTATTAAGTCACATAGAAGAAGAGAAATAACATCTGAAGAGTAATGACAAAATATACACTTTTCCCACAGCTGAACCACAGGATGTCACTGTTTCTCTTCCCCAAGAAACAAGCTTCATGTGAAAGTGAACCACATTCCTCTTAAAATGACAGAAATACACAGAAATAACATAAAAACACAGAAATTAACTCAGGCATTTCCTTTTGTATGTGTGAGTCAACCTAGGAAATGTGTTGCCTATGTGGAATAACAATTTAATATTCAATTCAGTCTCATAATGTACCAAGATTGATATATTTTTGGTACATCCCTCCAGACAGAACTGACACATATCAATATGTCCCATATTGCATAAAGAGTCAGGCAGAGCTGAATAGAGTTCAAGAGAAAGTTAATATAAGACATTAAAACTTCCTGTAGCCTTCCCTATTTAGCACTGAATATTTTGAAATCTTAGCACCCTTCACTACCACAAAGATGGATCTTGACAAACACATGCTGTTTCTTGAGACTTAATATGATCTCTCCATAGGATTCTTGCTTGCCTTCATAAGGATTGCCCCATCCAGATGCCCAAAATTGATTTAGAAAGGCTTCCAGAGGTCAGTGAGCTTCAGGCACTGTATTTCAGGAGGCCTCCAGGGTACTGCAGAAAAGGTCTATTTCACAGTCATTTGGATACTTCCTTTAATGTAAGTCGCTCTTCATTGTGATGCATAAGGGCGCTCCTTTCCTCCTTCCAAACCTCCTTTCTAACTACCTTGTCCTGAACTCCAGTGATGTCCATCTACCAACTCACACAATCAAAGCTATTTATTATCTTACTGTTGGCTGCTTACTTTTAGCTTTCTTGGGCTTTCTAGGGTAGGAATCTTGGTACTTCTGAATTTCTTTGTCCTGCACACTACTTGCAGGTGATAAATAATGAAAACATTGTGTTAGTGTCAGCATCATCTAGATTCTTCTCGTACTCTATGGTCTAGTGGCACAGGTTTTTAGAAATATTGTGTGTAGGAGATGACTAGTCTCTGTTTTTCTGGAGCGGATCTTGTGTAAAATGGAAGCATTCTGGCACATTTTACTCACTCCTCTGATTTCTGTCCTCTTCTTCTCACAGCTTCAGTGAAAGGGACTCTATTTTCATTCCTTTTGTGGGATGACATATGAAATATATGGAAAACGTGTAGGAAGGCTTTTCACAATTGCCAATTTCATCCCCTCAGCCCACTGAGATCTCGAACTGATTCACACCCCATCTTCTACATGTCTGAAATAATTCCCAAGTATTCTTTAAAATGGCAGCCAGGAGTTAGTGGGAGGTGGGTGCAGTGACATGAAACAGAAGAGAGTGAAGTACCTGAGGAAAACATTTTTTAAAAGTCAAGGACTGGATCATCTGACATCTCTCTCCAAAGTCTGAAAATCCATACCACTGAGGATCTCCTAAAAATAATTATGCTTTTAATCTTCATTATAAACAATGAGGATACTTTGCATGAATCAGTCTCACTAGTTCTCCTTCCAAAAAAGAGAAGAGCTAGCAGTCTGGGGTGAGGGATTGTGTGGTGGTTAGCGAGACATATGGTGTGCAGCATAAGGACCATACTGGATGCAACTGAAGGCAGTAGCAGAAGTCCCACCCACATTAGTGGATCCAAAGCTGGCCCATAAACACTTTCTTTATTTGATAACCATAGTGTAAATAACTTTCCATTTTATATATGGACTTTAAAGAGAAATTAAGAATTCCATTGCATTTTCTCGTGTCAGTGGCATCCTTGTTGCCATAGGAACTAATGTACTTGAAAGGTGGAATAAATGCATGGAAATAAGGAGGGCTGGTAGGACAGGTACCTAAACCAAACACACTGTAACAAGCACTTCCTAGAAAAAATTCTACTCTTTTTTTTAAGAATATTTAGCCAAAGTAGATGGAGCTTTCCATAGGCTGGAGGATGGGGTTGTGATGCTTTATCTATTCATATGAAGTGTCCAGCTTACATGTTTGTTTGAGTTAAAGTCAGTCCCAACCTAAAGAGAGAACTACCTCCAAACATTAGCTTTTGCTGTTCTCACAGGGCAACTGGAGGGCCAGACAGCCATGCAGACAGGCACATCTTCAATTGCATTGGTCAGACAAGGATGAGAAGCAATAGAAAGGAAGGTGTGGCAGCATGGATGTCTGCATTGGCTGTCAGCTGAATGCTGTACTTGTAAGAGAAAATGCAACTCTTGCTCTTCCTTCAATGTTACTGAAGCTACCGGGATCAAAACACGTCATCTTTACTGCAGTCATACTTTTGGGTGCAGTTTTAAGTAGCTATATAAAAGCTATTTCATTGGAGCTTCTCTACAGAGTGTATATAGATACACTGCTGCAGAATATGCAAACAAACATACCAACATCCCTAACTCACATCAGACACTGGAGTTAATGGCAGTAATATTTTTTGCCTTTTCCAGACCATGTGTCAAATTTTACTATATTCTGAATGTAAGGATAATTTTCTTCAGAACAAATGATAGGGGAGATCCGATTAGATAGAGGACGGAATACCACAGGGAGTGTGAAGGGGTTACAAAGCTTTCCGGTGTCTTCTTTTTAGTTATATTGAGGCTTTTTTTCTAATTTCTATTTCATTTTAAATGAGTAAAAATAATTTGTAGGCCTTAGGACCCTCAGGGATACTGAAGCCTGCAGCAAATTTAAGCATACTTACCACTTCAAAGTGATCTGGGCTTTCTCTTACAGCAGACTAGTTAACATTTCAGGGGGAAAAATGCCAGGATATTTCTCACAGGAGATGAGTGTAGAGGAAATGTACTTGACTTCCAGCAGAAATAAGGTGCTTTTGAAATTGTACCTTTTTTATATAGGGTTGTTCCCTTTAATATATTCTCAATTATCTGTTGTCCAGACAGTCGTAGTTTCAATGAATACTGAGCTGCAACATTGAAAATCTCTCCAAATTCGGGTAGATAAACACTGTGAAGGTTTTCAGATCCTATGAGTTCTGTTTTAAGTAATTTACAGAATTTATGGAAAGCTGTAAAATTCTGCTTTGAAGGGAGAATTATCACAGGCAAATTTTTGTCAGGTTATGGCTGCACTAGCAGGTCCCAGCAGAGATCTGAGCCCAGCTGTGCTGTGTACTTCTCAGTGGGGTCAGATGATGGTACGTGTGAGGTCTTCACCAGCAGAAGAGTTTGGATGAAAACCTGAAGTTCAGCTCATAGTCTAACTTATAATGAAGATGGGAAGAAAACTTAAAACTGTTTTTAAGTGGCAGGATTTGTAGGACCTATCCTCCTTTTTAGCAGCTGGAGCAGTTGTGCTGGCCCTTGGTCCCACAGGTGCTTTACTTCTGTCTTGCTGGGGAGAACTTCTGAGACTGAAAATTTATTTAGCACCGGTGGCATGTTAGAAATTCCCAGTGTCTGAGACTTGGTAGTCCATGTACCTCGAGCACTTCCAGGATAAAGCAGCAAATGATGGAGGCAAGTCTAAAGGAGTTAGAGGTATATGCCAAGTCCCCTCCTGACTCTAGCTGTAAATGAAAATTTCACAAAGAATCTTTCCCAGCTTCTTTTTCTCAAACATCAAAACCTTATTGGATAAGTAAGTGCTGTCAAAAACAAAAAAAAGAACAGTTTCCTCTTTAAATTTGTCCAAACTTCTAAAAAATGCCACTTATGTTGCATTGAATGAGATCAGTTCTAAACCTGGGAGAATTAGCAAGGAGAACACAGCAAACACCTTGGTTCACTTCAAAATCCATGGTAAAGCCACAGCAAAAATTTCTCATATTTCTCAGAAGTACACAGGCTACATTTCTGGACAACAGAACTTCACAGGCTTCCTGAAATAAACACAGTGCCAAAGAGAAGGGAAGCAAAGGGCTGACTGGAGACTAATGTCCTTCTTGCTTAAATTAGCAGTTCTCATTATGATTTTGCATAACTTTCAGCTAACTGAATGAAGTCCAGCACTCAGTGATATTGTGCTAATTCATTTTATGTGCTAGATCTCCATGGGCTAATAAAACACTGGATAATGCTTGTTATTAGATACATTATATTTCATTTTCTAATACAAACGTAGAAGAAAAGACATCTTGTACTACAGGTTTCTTTGCCATAAATCTAAAATAAAGTCAAGATAAAATCCAAATAATTTCAAACATCAGCAAAAATATCTTTCAAGGCCTTCTGTGAAACAACTTCTCAAGTCTTTAAAGGCAAGCACTGCACTCGGAAGATCATTAAAACCTCTCTTTTTTTGACCAGGCTGAAGAAGCAGGTTCAAAGGAGAAGGCTTCCCACAGAGGACAAATTATTCAGTGAACATCAGAACTACTGGAGTCTGAGTTTCTACTAAGCTATGTTTTGAGATGTACTTTGGTGTCTGAGAAGATGTTATTTTGATTGATATTTAGGATAAAATTGGTTTTGTGGGTTTGTTTATTAGTTTTCCTTTTCTCCTTGTAGTAAGAGAATCAGGACTTCCCCCTCCATAGTAGATTCTCTGCTTTCATGTCAGTGTATTGCAGGATCTCTGCTTCGTTAACTGGCCGTAGTCTTTAAAGAAGTTAATTACCTTTGAAACCTCTATTTCTGTATCAAATCTGATTACTTGGGATACATGTGGGAAGACAGACATGCACAACACCTGCAGACTAATGCATGAACCCCAATTCTTTGATGATCTCTTTCTAAGCGATAATGTCTGTCCAGTCTCTGCTGATAGTAGCAAAGGCAGCGTCCCTTAGATGTAAGATTCTGATGTACAACAAGCAGAATCACTGTATCACACTTCAGTGAGCCATCCAGATACACACACATGTCGCTTGAAGGTTAATTTTACACAGTAAGGCAAGTTTGCTCTCTCTCATACACTTCTCTCACCTGGTTGTGATACCCAAGCTGACTTTAAAGTTAGCTCTGTTCAGGATGACATCACCACAGCTTTCCTGGACTAAACGGTTTCTGTTCCCACTTGAAAAACAGCTAAGTGGCTCAAAGACTGTGCAAGATCCTTCTTTGTCACCTGCAGATATTGCCTTCCTTCCACACTTGTCTCAAGACTGTCTTTTTGAGAAAAAGGAGTGGTTCCTCAAACAGTCAAGCAGAAATCTTCTCTGAACCACTTTCCAGTCGTGCCTGGCCAAATGTCTGTTTTAGAGATCATAGAGTGGTTTGGTTTGGTAGGGACCTTAAAGATCATATAATTCCAAGCCTTCCTGTCACAGGCAGGGGCACCTCCCACTAGATTGGTCTTGAATGCCTTCAAGGATCATCAACTGCACCACTCAGATCGTTACCATCTACTAACTTGCTGATGATGCACTCAATCCTAGTGCCTAAGTCACTGACTGGTCAGAAGACTAACGTGAGAGACACCATTTGTAGAGCTCAGCTGAACTCTTGCTCTCATTTTGAAGTGGTATTCATTTGAAATGTGTCAGTCCTAACTTTATTCAGCCTTTAGAAGAACCTTGAGGTTTCAAGACCTTTGAAGCATTCTCTGCTTTCCTCAGTGACTTCCAACACCGGAATTACAGGAGCTGACTTAAGACTTTGACAACAAAAATGAAAATAAGTCTTTGACAAGCAAAGAGCATGCTTGCTGACCAAAGGAAAAAAAAGTAAAGACAGCTCAAAAAGAAAGGAAGAATTGTCCAAAGGATAATAAACAAACAAAATTCACTTGGCCTAGAGATGGGTACCAACTTCTTGCTTCTCCAACAGTGCTGCTTGGCCTCTTGACTAGTGGTTAGAATTAGAGGCATTGTGAGATACTGGCATTTATTTTTGTTTGGAAAAATAGAAGCAGAAAAAAATAGGAGGTGAACTCCCAGGGGATTGTGTCGTGGCTGGGCATGGCCATTCCTTGTTCTTAAAGCTGCATCCAGCCCACAGTGACTTGTTTTAAAGTGCTTATTCATTCTTATTCATCTGAGTGGAAACTACTGAACGAAACATGTTATAATAAAAGTGGGTGTTTCACTGAAGTGAAAGACGTATTACACTCTGTTTTGTCTACAGACTAATGCCACAGTCGAAGGGATAAACATCACATCAAGCAGATGAGAACAAGAAAATTCAGTGGCAACCCCAGCTGTGCTCTCTTGGCTCAGGTCTGAACATGGTGATCATAGCCTGGCAGAGTTTTGTAGAAAATAAGGTCTGGAACATTTAAAAACATTTTTTGAGTGAGTTCTGTTTATTAAACACCACTGAGACCTTTTATATTAATTTTCAGTCCTTTCAATAACTTGTTTTCCAACAGCTCTCAATCACCCACCTCTTCTTCAGATCTTAATTAGGCCATCAATTAGGTAAATCACATCTGCTTGTCCCTTTCACCACAGTTCCCATGTACGGTAGCTCTGGATATTTTAGAGCGTATATCCACATTGGCAAGACAAGATTGGCAGTGCTCCCGCTGCTGTTGCCACCCACTCTCTGTTTTCACAAGGGTGCACACAGATGCAGCAGAGTTGAGGATCACTTCTGCTGCAAATGAGTTGGGTTTGAACAAGGGAGTTACTCTTGGCTCGAAACCCCTTAGTATACGCAAGTATAAACAAAATCAGCAATAAACGTGATCAGTTTGCATGACCGTGTACTTAGACTAACGATGAAATAGTTGCCTGGGCTTAAACGGCTGCCAACTGCTGTCACTCTGCATATTCCTTGTTGTGCACCAACTTTTCCACGGCATGGAGAAGTGGCTACTGTTTCAAGGAGGATGCAGGTGTGGACTCACACCTGGCCTGTTAGGATTTGCCTGCTTTATCCTGCAGCCCCACCACGATGCTGGCAGGTGAAGGGAAGTGTCCTGACCTCCCTCTGGCTTCCCAGTCGCATACACAGTGTGCAGGGTGCTGGGGACATCCCTGTAGTGCAGGCGTTGGGTCCTGTCTGCAGCCCTGCTGCTGGTCCTTCTGTCTGGCACTGCAGGCAGCTCACTGAGTCCCTACCCTGTGCACACTGGGGCTGAGCCTACCCATGTCCCTTTATCAGCCTTTTAATCTGCACCAGCCTTGTATAGCATGTCTTAAACTCCTCTTGGTACAAATAGTGTCAAGAGATTCTGAATCCCCCCGGGCTGAAGCACTCTCACTCACCAGATGGCTTTCACTTCTGTATCTCACAGACTCGGGTTTCTTAACTCACTGGACATAACCGAGGAAAGAACTTATAGATGAGTGAAGGTTGCAAAATCTGGTTTTCAGATTATAGGTCTGACTCCTCTGAGTCCCCTACAGCATTATTACCGCTAGGAAAATGTAAGGACAGAGTGGATGTGAAACACTGCTACTCTAAACACCCCTCTCAGAAGGAAATGTACTTATTACACTTCTCACACTTGGAAATCGCTCACCTAACATGAAAGGCAGTGTATAATTGGTCTTTCATAGTTAATTTGCTTGTGGAACATAATAATAGCATGCATGTTGCTGAAGAAGGGAGATTTTAAGAGTATTCCTTTAACAACTTTAAAAAGTTGGTTGAGACATTTTGAAGTTATTCTACACATTTCAAAAGCCAAAATGTAGGTTTCAAATTTTACCCTTCACATGTTTAAAAAAATGACTGTATTAAGACTACATATAAGATTTTTATTTTGCTGCTGTGTGTGCGCACTTTGAAGCAGACTGCTTCTGTGAACTTAAAGATTCTTTGCTGTATTCATCTCATTTGACGGACAGGACAAAATGCTCTGGTGCGCAGTTATGATGGTGTAATGAAGTGGGCCTGTTAACTGGAGGATCCATGCATAATTTTCTAAGAAGTTGGAGGTCTGATTCAAGGAGCTGCAGGCAAAGAAATGATTTCATCATTAGTTTAATCAAATGCAAGTTTAGAGAACTGAGTCCTAATTTAACATGGGTTTCCTTTGTGATACAAGGCAAGTCTTGTCAAATCTTATTTTCCTTTGAGGCTCACTGATCTGACTGCTTCTTGTTTTCTGAATTCCCAGTGCGGGTTGCTGAAAGCTAGGCTACCAGAGATGCCAAATGCTCTGGAAGGTAGAGCTGGTTGATTGGAGACAACATGCTATGGGCTAAAAATTGCTGAGTACTCAGGACTTTGTAATTTCTATTGGGCATCCAAAGGAGAGTGCTTGGACTTGTTCAAGATTTAGTTTCTGAGAGGTTAAATAGTTGGGGCCACAGGAATGTCATGTAACTAAATTCAGTCATGTCTGCGGAGGAACTAGAAAGAAGAGACTCGTGAGAATTAAAACTGTATTCAACATCTAATTTGAATGCTGTGTGTTAAAATAGCCCTGGCAGTGCCTGTTATGTTTTTAATGTTGAAAGTATTGGGTGGGATGGAGATCCTCCAGGGTGGACTCCATGTGACTGCTTCACCAGAGTGCTACAGTGCAGTGGTTGCATGGAGGGAAAGATCATGCCTTCATGGGCAAGTTACATGTCTCCAGTGTTCCCTTGACAGAGTGTCACACCCAACATTCATCTGGACCTGATAAATTTAGAAGATGTTTAAGGCATTACCCAATTTTACCTTCTGAGGTAAAAGAATAACACACACAATGTAGACCAATCACATAATTTCATCTTCTTCTGAAAAGCAGCAGGAGATACTGTGACATGGGAATGAGATTCACTGGGTGATATGTTACAGTGATGATCCCAGAGCTCATGACAGCATAATTTTGGAAAATAATTCCTCACATATTTTGTTCCATATTTTATTTCCTATTTATGATCCTGTCTTTCATCCTTCCTTTGAGATGGAAAGGATCACAGGAGCAAGTCATATATGATGAGACAGTTACCATCAGGCTATATGACGTCAGAAGGGCTGTACTTCCCTCCCTTTTTGTCAAAAGGAAGGCATTCTCAGCAATTCTTACCTGTCTCATGAAAAGGGCTGTGAGGGCCCCAAGAGAAACCCCCTCCAAGAGTCTGGCTGCTGGGCCCAGGCATGGCTCAGGGATGTGGCACCCAAGGGCTGTCCCTTCCTTGCATGATGTGGGAACAGGCCCCAGACAGCCTTATCAGTCCTAGTCAGGCCTTGGCCCATCCCCAAGGAAGTGCCTGAAACCACTGTAAAAGCAGCAAAGTGTCTTGAGAGGATGCTACTAACATAAGCTAATGTACTATTTGGAGTTAAAGAGAAAGTCATTTTTAATAGCCTTGCCTAACCCTCGTTTTCTGCACCTATGTTTGAAAACGGTGCATGAATATTGACCTTTTCTGATAAAATTAAGTCTCTTTTCCCCTTTGAATCAATTCATCATGCTCTCCTGACCAAAATGTCTGGCTGAGATCCTATTTGTATGGCTGAAAACCCTCATACCATCTATTCCTCTGATCAGGAGAGCATTCCCCAGCCACAAAAGTTCTCAGTTGTGCAATGAGTCTCTCCAAGTTAAGCTGCAGGACACCACAGAAATCTCCCATCTCCAGATCAAGTCTCCCCCTGTGCCATTTAACATGGTACTTTTGGGGAATCACAACCAGTTTTTAACCCTTCCCACCAGCCTCTCATCCCCACCCGTCTGCCACAGTTTTCTTCTGACCTCCCCTTGCTTGGACTGTTGCAATGGTCTGCAGGAGCATGATCACAAACAAATAAGTAGATGGACAAAACTCACACACAAACTTCACCCTCCAGTTGTTGCTTTTTAGAGCTTGAATTATTTCTCTGAGACCCAAACTGGAAGCACTGGATTCAACATAACCAGTCTCACAACCAGAGATCTTGGCTGCTGTATGGCTATGAAGAAGACTGCTCTCCTCAACCATCGATTGCCTTCCTGCAGATACATACCTGACAAAGTGACAAGCTCCTCCAAGAATTATCACTTTGACCTAGCAGTAGAAAACTCTACAGTAATATGGGGAAAAAACAGTTATATATAACATGTAACATCCTTCTTTCAGTAACTACTCATATGCCCAAATCCTCTTCTTCCCATGCCTTACTATTTACTTTTCAAACACTAAAAGTTATGAGTCACACAAAAATAAAATGTTTCTCCAGCCCAGCTTCTTGAATTCTCCGGAGGTTTCTTTCTTTGCCTCTCTCAGCTGCAGAAGGAAAGGCTGTCTCTTCTTCAAATTCCCAGATGAGTCATGATAAAAATAGTGTGGCACTTGCATTTGCACTGAGGCACCTGCAGTATCATCTGTCTCCCAGCTATGAGGCTGCAAATTTCTTATCTGTGCATGAGCTTAAATACAAGTCTCTGTCACCATAAAGCATCTCTGCAACTCTGCAAGCTCTGCAGAAACTTAGCAGAGAAACAGGAGAAAGTGTATGTTCTGAACAGTCTTGAATGACGTACATACAACATTATACAAATTATTTAGATCCACATTTAGATTTAGATTTAGAATCACATGATTTGGAACATTTTTAGGCCAATCTCCAAAATATTTTACTGCTCATGCTATGTTAGTTCCATGGAAGTGAATTAGTTTCAGTTCATCTTTTTGTTTGCAGCCATTTTGTTCTGATCCTTATTTCATCCGTATTAAAAATGCTGGTTTTTGAATGCTGTCCATTCTAGCCATTATTTGTCAGTGCTAGATCTAATTTCATCTCCATTAAAATATTTATTTAGAATTTTTATCGCATTCTAATTGAATTTTCAGTCCACTGTGACGCAGTAAGACGTTAATCTTGAATATGTTTATTTAAAGTTCATAACTAGAAAATTAGTGAATTTTATATCGACTTTATATTGCATTTTGTATTTCTATCACTGTCTAGTCAGTGTTGGCACTCAACATCGTTCTTGTTCTCCTTCCATCCCTACAGTGCTCAGCCTGTTGTCTCTGGTTCTAGTTCAACCTGGAGCAGAGGAGCTGAGGGGAGGCCTCATGGCAGCTGCAGCTCCTCACAGGGAGCGGAGGGGCAGCGCTGAGCTCTGCTCTCTGTGACAGGGCCCGAGGGGACGGCATGGAGCTGTGTCAGGGGAGGGGCAGCTGGGGGTTAGGGATAGGGCCTGCACCAGAGGGCGGTGGACATGGAACAGGCTGCCCAGGGCAGTGGGCACAGCCCCAAGTACTGGAGTTTAGGGAGTGTTTGACAGCACCCTCGCACATAGGTATTGAATTTGGTTGGTCCTATGTGGAGCTGGGAATTGAACTTGATGATCCTTGTGGGTTCCTTCCAACTGAGGATATCCTCTGGCTCTATAATTCTGTGGTCCAGTTCTGACAGTGCTGTGCAGCTCTCTCACTAGACCCACTAGCAAACTGCACAGCTTTTATTTCTAACACAAAGCTTTTGGTTCTACAGCTGTTATTCGCTAACTGAAATGACCTGTTGGATCTGGGATATATTCTGTGGCCAAGTTACTTTGGAGGCTAAACTTAACTGAAAGTGAAGAAGAGTTGGACAATTTTGAAAACTCATTTCCTCATTTACCTTCCAGGTAATCTTGCTGCTTGATTTGATGTCTCATGTTCAGGTATGAATCTTGACACGTACAGTGGAAGTGGGTGTGGAGACACCAGACTGGTGGATACAGTGACCGGAGATTCTGCTTACGTAAACAGAGACTTAGTGGGGGGAAAAAAGCAACAAAAATGGCTTCAGGGGCACTTTAAATGTGTGTCACGATCTCACAATCTCCTCCAAGTTAACAAATTGCATTTTAGAATTGTGTTTGGTAATTATTGCATTCATACCTCAGAAGTAAGACCCAGGCATTATGGTTGGTTGGAATTCATCTGAATAAATAGCAGTTTGCCTCATTCTTAACAAAAACATTATTCATTAGAACTACTACGTATTAGCAGCCCTGAATAACATTTGGCAATTGCTTTGGGTATACATTACTAAAACGTCCATAGATGCATACAAATTGCTTGGTGTGCTAATATGAAACAGGGGCAGTAATGAAACAGTAGAGTGAGTATTAAGCTCCAGGACTGCATTTATTCTGCAAAATGTTCCTCTTGCAATTTGTAAACATCATAGAAACTTGAGTGTTTCAGAGCTATTTAATGGTTGTTAGTCATAAGACCTGGTTTGTATTTGCTGCAGGACCCGCTTGCCCCTTTCCTTCTGCAAAGGGCATGAGTAGCATGCTGACTTGGTCAAATGTTTTTTCAGGTATGACAGAAATAACCCCTAAGGTCTCCAGAGTCTTTTGAATGCAGATTCCTGAAGGCAGCACTCATAAAAAGATGCTATGAAGAAAGTAGCCATAGATGTTGGAGTAACTGGTAGGAAGGCAGGAGGAACTGTATAGGTATGATTCCTTGCCTTGTCATTAAAATTAAATGTAATCTCTTCAAATCATGTGTGACTTGCTTCTGCCCCTGCTCATGGCTTCTCATTGCAAAAAAAAAAAAAAAAAAAGGAAGATACACCTCTAATGAGCCAGAAAATAACTGCTCTTAAAATAAACTTGTTTTTTCCTTTTCATAAGAGGTTTGGAAAGGAAGAAAGCATTCTTTCTCTACATGAAAAATTTCTTTTATCATATACAAATATAATATCCTGAAAAATAAAGAAGGATCTAACAAGAGAATTTCTAGGATCTCATTATAATATCTGAACACTTCAGGACATTTAAAGAATCTGTGTATGAATGATACTGTGAGACAGATGTGCCGTTCCAAAGAACAGAAAAACTTTGACACAGCTCCTTGGAAACACTGAACTTTTAATAGCAGTCTAAATGACTTGCTTAAGATCTTGCAAAAAGTTTGAACAAATAACAATCTGAATTTCTTTATCTCAGATTCTGTATTTCATGGCTTACAACTCCAGTCCAACCACAGAAATCTGCTCATAATCTATTAACCAAATAAACACTCCCTTCCTTCATTGGAATGCTAATAGTTTCCAAAGCATCTGCTTCCTTTTCAGACAGCAATTTGGAGGATACACTGCAGCCACTTAAAAGGTAGAAATAGGGTTCAAGAATCATAGTTTTACATGCGTGTTACTCATCACTGTGATGAGTCTAGGAAATGAATCCATAATACAACTTTAAGGTTGGTAGGAACAGTTTAGGTTATATGAAGAGAGAGGATTAGAATTCTTCTTGTGGTCCATTTTAAAAGTAGTTTATAGAAAGTTAAGACAATACCAATTCTTAACCTGATTTCTGACTCAGTAATGAGAGAAGGTTCTTTGAGTCGAGGAAAAGAGTAAAGGAAAGAATGTGGAAGGAAAGGGTAGCTGCAGCCAGTTGTTTCTTGTGTTCTGGGTGATAAAGATCTGCAGGCAGGGACCTTTGATTTGGAGAATTAAAATGTCAGAAAAGATATCCGAACAGAGTTCTTTTTTTTCTGTATTTTCTGCTGTTTTAATATCTATTACAGCGTTCTCAGGACAGCCAGGATTCATTTCAGAAGCAGTTAGGCATCAGAAAGATACCAGTTGTCAGAGGTACTTCTTCCCTTATATTGGAAGTAATTATTTATTTTACCATCAGTAGAATACTGTAGAATGGCAAATAAAAATGCATAATTATGGACAACTGCAACTATCTTCTTTGCTTGCCATTGGTATTTTAGGAGCGTACCTAACAGAATCTACAAATTCAAATTTCATAACCAACTCTTGATTTTTGTTAGGCTCTTGAAAACTTTTGATAAGGTTGTGGTAACAAAAGATACTTAGCCTTGAGAGAGAACACATTAGTTCCATAGCAGAATAGTAATCATGAAAGGGATGGGGGTGTGATAGAGAGTTGTAATTTATTGCCTTTGAGTTTCTACTGTGAACTGAAATTAGCACATTTTTATTATGGTTTCCAGTGATTTAGTATTTAATTACTGAGAATAGCATCATCTAACTGTATTTTAGAAATGGATTTAAACTTACCTTCTATGTTTAATTACTTGAAAGACTTTTGGCTTTCTAGCAGCCAATTTAAATAGGAAGAAGATTCTACAGGCCAGTTCTTTGCAGGAAACCTATGAGTTCATCTGAAGTTCTACACTAGCAAAAATCAGCTTTAATTCACACATGTAGTATTATTTACTCATATTTAGGCCATAAAATCAACAAAACATTTTAAATGTGTCTGTGAAGATAATGAACTTACTGCTTCTTAAAAAGAGAGGGAAGGAAACTGTTTTATCAGATGATACTGCCCTTCACTTTAGAGTATTCTTTGGAAAATGGGTACACAAGACAAATATGTGACATACGTATTATTATTATATTATATTATATTATTATTCTCTAATTTTGGGGTAATCAGGACGGAAGAAGCTCTGGTCAGAGTTCCTTCCAACAGCAGCTAATTAAGTCATTGCTTACCTTTTGTCAGTGGGGATGAGCAGGGTGCTCTGAGGAGGAACTTGTCTCTCTGTCTCACTGAGTAGTGCAACGTGGGGAAAATAGAAGCCCTCACTTCCTCGACAAGGTTCCTCCTCTCCCAGATAAGGGTAAAAGTGCAGCTGGAAGGTGGTTCTCTTGGGTTACATGTACAATTAAAATGGTGAAACAGTGCATAGATTTTCTGTTTGCTGAAAACTGCTCGGGGATCTATTTTTAATTTAAAGAATAAAAAAAATACCAAGGAGAACTGCTTTTAAAACTTTTGGCTATTTTTTTTTTTATTATGTAACATTGTTAAAATGTTGACATTGGAATTCATCTGACTGGAAGTGCGGGCACTTAGAAAACGTTGAGAATCCTGAAGTTTTACTTAAATAGTGTTAATTATACACTCTTTATACAGTAAAGTTGCTGGGAGTCAAACTCATAGCATATATGGTATATCAGCACTGAAAGATGGGCAGCCACGTTGGGAATATGAGCAAGGCAGAGTATACTCTCTCATTCTACTGTGAAGCTGAACAAAGGGCATTGTGCTGCACTGACTTGAAAAGACTCTGCATTATATGAATTTACTGAATTTCAGGTTAACATAGGGCACCTGAAGAAAAAGATGATCACAAGTTTGCCTGTCTTTTCGCTACAGGTAAGAGTGCTGTAACGAGAAGGAACTGTTCAGCTTTTAACACGAGTATCAATGAATTTAATGAGAGATGAGTGGCTAAAACCTCTCACAACACTTTGAAGATACTGAGGTCATTGCCTGCTAGTCCACTGGGATGACTGATAAACCAGCCAGGAACTACATATAGACTTTGAATTCAGTAAATAAGTCAGCACTACAGTAACAGTGGTATGTTTGTCCAAATTAATCAGTACATTAGGGAAAAATAATTATGCAAAAATGGGGAAGTTATAACTGACTACATGACAGCTGAGTTGAGCTACTGTAGAACACTTCTGAAGACATCTCCAGCAATACATGAGATGACAATAGATAATATGGCATCATCTATCAGGACAGCAGATTTGGCCTACAATTAATTTTCTTTAATGATTTTGTTTAGGTGTAAATAAATTGTTAAAAAAGCAACCTTTGGAAGTGCCATCTTATGTTAAAATTACAACAGAGAAATGAGCACAAAGCTACAGCAGGGATACACACAGTTCTAGTCAGTGACATGGTCATCCTGACCAACAACTAATCATAGAATAAAATGTTCTGCCCACACACTGGAGATAGCCAGTTACTGGGGCTGGCTCTCACCTCCTGATACCTTCTCACCTCCTATCTCTGACATTCTTCAGATGGCTGTTTAACCAGCTTGGCTTTGCCTGGAAGCATTCCTAGAGGTCAAGAGACTCTGTATACTAAGCATATTGTAAACAAAGATACTGGTAGCTGCTGCATTTAGGTGATTTTGCCTGGAGGAGGAACTTGAGGCAGGAAAAATGAGTGCACAGACTCTAAACCCTCTAAACCTCTAAACCCCAGAGCACACCAGTAAATTAAATGAGGACTTGAGAAGTCTGCCACTTTCTCCTACGGATGTTGCAGTATGTATTGTCATCATACAGAAGACTTAGTCTTGGACTCCTGGTTTGTTGGCACAGTTCACTCTTCTTCACCCCATTTCAGGGATTTTTATGGCTGTGACTCCCTTAGAGATTTTTAGAAGTTGCTTCTCCAGCTGAGTCCTTGAGGAGTGGAAGTTTTGCTGCAGCCATGGCAATCTGGGCAGTGGAAGATGAGAGATTATTCTTTAGCCAAACCAGTAGAACTGGAAAGATGAGACAGCTTTGGTGCACTGAACTTCTGCTCTGAAGTGAACACATTTGGCCATTTGTGAATATTGAGTTTTGCTGTTAACTACTATTCTGGTTATGCAGAAATAACCATCGGCATCTTAGTCCTGCATTAGTGTTCACACAAGCATGCTCTTGACTATAAAAAAGGTGGTGAGGGATTCACATTTATTGTGCCTGAGTGACTTGAATGACATTTTCTCAGTTTAGAAGCATCTCTACTTGCAGACTCAGCTTGGGATCTGAAAGTCAAGCTGTGCATTTTCTGGCTCATACAGCTTTGCCATTAAAACTTCATTACATCAAATTCTGCTCACAATTAAACCTGTGCAATAAATTGGCTTTTGAGTTTGCTAAGAAATAGTCGAGGAGGCAGCATTTGGTCCAAAATTGGAAAGCATTTAACAAATCATTTTGTGATACATGAGCCAGAACAGAAATCCGCTTTTTCTCTCATACCTTTGCAAACACTGAGGTGAAAGTAAAAATGTCGTAAAAACATATTCTAGTACTAAATACATTGGATATAAAATCAGACATGATATAAATCTATTGAGTGAGAGGATGAAATTTTTTGACAGCTGCTTTTCAGAATAAAGACACATTTTAAGAAAGACACAGGTGTGCGTTGGAAGAAAGAATTTTCTTTTATATATGAAGGTGAGTCAGACTGTCTTGGGACTTCATATGTTTAACTGACAGGCAGAAAATAGGATTCTGACTAGTTCTGCAGTTCCTCTAGCTTCATATGGGAGTTGAAATTGAAAGTAATAATAAACTGTAATGTTAATCACTCCTTTATTAGAGCGGGGACTGAAGATCAAGGAGCCTAAGTTCTTTCTTTGACTCTTTCCTTAGCTGATCTGAAGAATAGTAACTTAAATATCAGTTTGAAGTTCATAGATTGGTGCTATTGACCAGCAGCAGCCTCAGGGCCAGGTGGTGTCAGCTCCCAGGAGAGCTGCCCAGTACAGGCAGCAGACCTGGCACATATGCCTGAGCCCAAGCAGAGCACCTCTGTATTACTTCTCACTAAAGCACAGTGCCAAGACTGAGGAGAATTATACAGAAGGTGCAAAACACTGTTTCAAAGCGCCCCTCAGTAACTAAGGACAACAACAGGCTCAACCATTCCAGATATGTTTTCCTATGGCAGTACCTATGTTTCCTCACAATGTGTTTTCCAGATCAAACACAATAGCCTGGACAAATTGTTGTACCATACAGGGCACATCTCCCCTGTTGCAAAGAATGTCTGACTTTGCTAGAAATGAGCAGACAGTGTTCTCCTGGGATCCTAGGGACCACAAGGTGACCTACACTGCTGGAGACAGCAATCAACACCAGCAAGATGGGAAAACGTTGCTCTTCCCATCACAATTTTCTCAAGGCGGCAGCAACAGACTCTGCAAATTGTGACTGCTTTCAGAAGAAGTCTTCTGCCCAAACAAAATTCGTAGCGCCATTCATCCCTCACAAAACTCTTTCCTAGTACTGACAGCTAAGTCAGACATGCCAGGCCTGTGCCTCTGAACAAGGAGTAGTTGGTCCATTGGGTAATGCTGCGTTGCAGCTCCTACAAAGCTGAGCATGGTGTTTCCAACTGCAAAAGATGTCAGCTCATGTATTTTTTTGAACTTGTGCAATAGATAAGCTGACCCATATGATAATAAGATTTACAATGAAAGAAAACGCAAACATTTCAGAGAGACACGACATAACTCTTTGTACACTCAGAACTTATAAGCAATCTTTTTACTTATTCAACCCTTTAAATTGGACCTTAAAATGCTCTCCAGGCATGATCTGAACATAGACTTCAGAGGATGCTCATAGTTTGATCCCATTTAAGCTCACTTGTGATCACATGTCAGCCACCTGCCTTCCTTCAGTCTCTATTAAACCAGATGGGTCTTTTGGTTTGCTTTTTTTTTTTTTTTTGGTAAAATAGAGGATTTCAATGAAAACCAGATGTTCCATATGATTCAAACTTTCCTGGGTAAATAAACGCTTACTCTGTTCCGTCTACTTAGTTATAATATACCAAACCACCTCTAATGGAAATGCTTTCACAGGCCATTTAGTGAAAATAAAGTCACAGTTCTCCTGCAGAGACATTGATCCTGTGCACTAACACAGGAAATAGTGGCAACAGTCACTCTGCCCCTGGTCCCTGTCCTTCCTGTGTGATGTGATGAGCTCTTAGATGAGAAAAGAGCTTATCAGAGCTCCTGCAATCTAAAGATGAGCATTGTACAGAGGAGAGCGTTGAGTGGATTCTGCAACCTGGTACCCATGTTCACACTGGGGACATCCTGCACCATAGTGGTAGGAGATCGCTGAGATCTCATGGGCAACCATTCAGGTGAAGCAGAACATGCAGGATCCCCAATACTCTGTTCGCATAACAATCTGCTTATGTGAATCGTCCTTGCCTTTTATTCTTCCAGCTCTTTCAGTAACCTCAGGCAAGGGCTGATGAATTGCTGCTGATGGCTAGAAAGAAGAATCATAGAAACATTTGAGTTGGGAAGGACCCTTAAAGGCCATCTAGTCCAACTCCCCTGCAATGAGCAGGGACATCTACAGAGAGATCAGGTTGCTCAGAGCCCCGTCTATCCTAACCTTGAATGTGTCCAGGGACATGCACCGCATCTAGGAATGTAGGAATCTAGCAAAACAGTACTGGAGTTAATGAGGGCTGTCTCTTAGGTCCTTCACTAGAAGATGGTGTTTGGGATGGCTTCGTCAACACCTAACCAAATTGTTTGGATATGAATAAAAAAAATCTCATTATTTTAACAATAGTCCTTTTTGTAGGAAAAATAAAATCTGGTTCTTCCTTGTTAGGGAGAGAATATGACTTTCATGGCCAGCTCTATGCCAGTGCTCTTTAGCTTGAAATGGTACTGACCATGGCATTTATTTTAGTGGACTTGTGAAAATATTTTTATTCCCTTAGATTTCCAACATAAACAGTTTCTACCTTACTATGTTTGTATCACTTCATACTACACAGAACTGAAAACCTTAGAAAAAGATTCCAGACATCAAATTAAAATCATTTTATACATAAAAAAGAAAGGAGTAGTATACCTTTCACCATATTCCAAATTTAGATGATGATAGTCTACTTGCTCATGATGGCATCTCTCCTGTTTTCAGTATTTAAAAAGGTTTCTGAAGAGATTTTACAGGCCAATGCAGATCATCTCCAGGAGGAGTCACTGCAAGCATTAGGCAGAAAGCTTGTCTGCTTGTCTTGCCTTTGCAGAAGTAGAGGCTCCTTGGTCACAGTTTCATTATGCCCTGAGCTCATGGGAGCTGATGAGAAAGTACTAGTTATCTCACAGCTCCCATGGAGTCATTGCATCAATAGGAGTTGGGAAGATGAGATGGAAATCTCTGCCCTGAACAGAGTGGCTAATCTCCCCATTAGCTTCAATGGGAAGAGTGGGATGAACTGAAGGAAATTTAAATGACCTTATTTTTCATGTTTTTTCCTCCCTACATGTATGAATCACAGACCAGTATGTACCTAATATGTACCAGAGCCTGCTCAGGTCAGTGTGTACATGATCTGAGGAAAGTAGAGTAGGCTAGCATCATTAGCTGGTCATGCATAATTTTGGGCAATAGTCAAGTGCCAAGCTGCCTGTGGAAGACTGCAGGGAAATTTTACAATGGTCAGCATCTTGACAAGTATGAGGTGAGGGAACAAGGGAAAAATAAGCCAGACTGTGTGTGAGCTCTCAGTCAAGAACTCCTGGAAGCACACAGGTGGTTGGAACCTCTTAGAATAGTTAGGAATTGAGAAGAAAGCAGAGCATAGCTTTATACAGTTATATTCATCGTTGCAGGCAGCTCTTCCTCTCTTCTCTATGCCTAATTCAGTTCTTGTCCCAAGGAGCTCAGGGACCAGCAGCCTGCTCATTGCTCTGCAGATCTCAAGCTCTGCCAGCTGCAGGCTGTTCTTGTGAACAGCTAGAGCATGCATCCTCCTGCCCTATCCTCACTCCCAGGACTTCTTCCTTAAAAAAAGAATTTGCAAAACACTATGTGCTGATAGCACGTGAATTGATCTCTGCACAACATGCCTTAAGACCAGTAAAAATGAGTTTTTTCATTCTGCTATGAATGAAATGAAATGAAAATTGTTAAGTGACTTGCTCAAAACGAAAGAGGGATCCCATACCAGAGCTTGGAGGAGACTGCAGAAATCACACAGTGCTTTTCCCAGGATTGCTCCTTTCTGGAGTTCTGCTCAGAGGGGTCCAAGCATAGGTCTAGTCAAAGAGGTAGAAGTGTTCAGTGACATTTATGTTGGTATCTTGAGAATTTTTGGACTGGACTGAAAACCAAAATGAGCTCTGCTTCTCACAGAACACAAAATTCAGCCTCAGAGAGGTCATGAACTAAATGCAGTCTTGAGGGGAAACAATGACAGACTTTGAGTTTGAGGCTTTTCTTTTACCATATCCCAAAATGCTTGTTTGTTCTTGATAAATTGGAGATTAGAACACATACGGAGTTTTCAACAAATTAGTCAGTCATGGCATATTGAAGGATTTTTTAAATAGAGAATTAAATGCATTTTTAGAAAATATGTAATGTCTTAGAGACACTCTGAAGCTGGAACAAAACATGTTTTCTTTATTTAAAATGTAATTTTTATGGATGCATTAGACTTGGAGCCAGAGAAAACATTTTTAACTGCTGAGGTTTTACAGCCACTCTAGGGTAAGGAAAGAAAGCTGAAAAAATATTCTCCCTGGCAGATTTTAATGCTTCATGTAAGAGTAGAAAATAATCATAATAATTGTAACTCCTCCACCTGTACTATAGTTCATCCAAGTGAAAGAGAAACCTTTCTTTTCATCCCTGCCTGCCATGATGAGCCCAGATTTGGGATAACTTTTCTTGTGTGAAAAGAAGGAGCTACAATAGCAGTGAGCCTCTTTGTTTAACTGCAGCCTCAATTTCTTGTATTCTGAATGGAAAAAATAGTCTTTCCTTCTTTGTTTACCTGTTTCATTTCGGTGGGTTGGAAAGCAATTTGTGCTCTCACTGTAGCTTGTTCATATAATGCCTTATGTAGAGAACCCTTCAGAAATACTTGATTTTTAATGCCTGATCTGGCTCAATCTGATAACAAAAAGTAGTTATTTATAAGGATAATGTATACATTTTTCCTCTTTCAGGTACAGAACTAACTTGAGAGACGTTACTGTCCATCAACCCTCAGGATCTGAGTTCCACTGTAGGACATGAGTTATGCCTTTTATCTCTGTGTGTTTCTGTCTTGCACTTTCAATGTACTGGATAGTGCTTCTCCTAGTGTTCATATTTTCATTCACATGTAACCTCTTCACAGAATCACAGAATCCCATGATGGCTGAGACTGTCAGTGCAGGCCCGCTCCTGCTCCAGCAGGGACACCCAGAGCAGGGGGCCCAGGCCCACGGCCAGGCAGCTTCTGAAGGTCTCCAAGAAGAAACCCCACAGCCTCTGGGCAACCTGTGCTAGTGCTCTGGCACCGCACAGCACAGCAGTGCTGCCTAGCACTCAGAGGGAGCCCCTGTGCTCCAGTCTGTGCCATGGCCTCCTGTCCTGGCACTGGGCGCCACTGGGAACATGGCTTTTCTTGTTAATCCTAAGCGTGTTAGTGGAGTCAGTTATTCCGATTTCAGTTTCATGGTGAAAAAAAAATCTCATTGGAACTACGGATCTTAACCTCCAAATTTAGATGAAAATGAAAAACAGTAAAAAGAAGCACTTGATTCTGGTGAGAAAAGCAAGCAATGAACAGAGAGTTCTCTCATTATGTCAGCGTCAGTTACCTGGATCCAGGATTATATGTTAACGATTCTCTCTTATCAGTTTTGAGGAGCTGTTCTGCAGGGGTGTTTTAGTAGACAACCATAACTACCAAACAAATGTTCATTGGGATCCCTAAAACCCCCCTTGCTTATGAGTTCAGACAGACAAGGAAAAATAAAGAAGTGGCTACACACACACATTTAGGAAGGATGGAAAATTTGTGGAAAAAGAAGAATGTGAAAGTGAGGAGAGGGATAAATGGGGAATAGACTTTAAAATCACAGAAGATAGAATACCAGCAAGCTACTAGCACTTTTTGGGTAGAGAGACTGCAAACAATCAGATCAACCAAAGGTGAATGCTTTCAGCAGTAGAATTTTTAGAGAAAGGTGAGAAGAGGCTGATGGTCATTATGGGAGCACCAGGGAAAATGAGAGACTGACAGGTTTCACTTACAATGTGCCCGCTGCCCTGACTGAAGATCTGCTGTGAAAGCTGAACACAGAACCTAGAGGAAACTGCGTCCTGGGTCATGGAGATCACGAATCATAGAATCACTAAGGTTGGAAAAGACTTCCAAGGTCATCCAGTCCAACTGTCTACCTACCATCAGTATTTCCCCACTAAATGCTCTTAGTTCTCAGGGAAAAAAATACATTAAAAACTATAGGCAATAGTAACAGAGGAAACAAGGAAAACAGAGATTTAAAAGCAGCAGCAGTTGAAGGACAAGGCCAATATACTTCTGGGACTACATATGAATGTTGCCTTCTTCACAGTTTAAGTGCCAAAACTGCTCAGCTTTTCTTCATGGTTCTCACACCTATTCTGCTCATGAGACAACACTTTAATATCACCAGATGTAACCCAGATGGTACATATTAATTTCTGTATGGATGCTGGAAAATACATATATACTTTCCATTTGAAGTCTTTTAAGTATGATTTTTATATTCATTTGAAAATTGTTCGTTTTTATTTGAGCCATAAGGCAGCCAAAATACAGCTCCCAGGTGAATGAACATTTATCTGTTCCATCCTGAGTGATTCCAGGTTTCTGTGAGACTACTTTTGAAGGTGTGTGCTCATTGCTCATTTCATTTTGGAAATGATTCTCACTGGGTCAACAACAATGTGTTACTGTCAAACGTCCGTTATTATGCTGAATGAAAATGCTAGGGAGATAAATTTAGAACATCTTTCATCTCATTTTCAGTATTAACAACTGTTCCATAGACTTGCCAGCAGACCCAAGTGAGTGACAAAGTAGAATGCCTTGATTTAAGCATTTAATTATTTTTCTGTGTGACTTGATTTAATAAGTAATGATAATTGGAGTCGGACATGATCTTTAGATAATCAAGAAATTGAGCTCATCCAACAGAGCAGGAAAGAGGTGGTAGAGGTGTTTATCATAGTAATCTATGCAATATAAACACCAGTATTTTCCCTGCATTTGAAATCACTGAGAAAAGGCGATGGAAAAAAGAAAATACACAACAACTAGATGTAGGATATCAAAACAGCATTATGAATAAACTACACTTTTCATTCAGTAGCTCCTGGATTGCTTCTACCCCTTCACACCATTTCTTGCCTTCTGATTCCACTCCAAAGGGGATACATTATCTGCAATTGCAGATACTCAAACTGGAATATGAAGTGGTGCATTTCTGCAAGAGGTGGACTGCTTATTCTGGAGAGCAACAAGGAGTACGTAAGCACCCGAACATATCAATAAGTAAACAAATATGTGAGGTTTCTTTTTTCATCACTTCCCCACAGGATAATCTATTATTATTTCTGCTATGTAGAAGCACCTACACAGAAAAGAAGACAAACGCAACACCTGAGCTTAGTACCTTTAAGATCAACTGAAAATTGCATTTCCAGGCCATTCTGTCAATTTTTTGACATTAAATGCGTTATGCTATGGCAGTGAGAGAACCTTTCCTTGGGAGGACATTTCCAACAGCAGAGCAGACAGTGCGGGTGGTGCAAGTGTGTGAGTTAGTCCTCTGTCTGTGTGTCTGAAATACCCGGTTTGGGGTACCCCCTGCACCCAACCACTTCTCTCCCCTCCACCACCAGACCTACCTCATTTCCTCTCACCACTACATTCAGAGTTGCTTCACTCCTACCAGCTCCTCTCCCAAAATTAGTCCATGCTTAACAGAACTGATTGGCTCTCTTTTCATAGCTAGCAGGTGCAAATTTCCACTCTTACTTGAAGCAAGGCCAGACAAATGAATAGTATTCAAAAATCAATAAGCTCTGCATGTGGACAACAAAGACTTCCATAATTGCAGTGGAATAAACAATGAAATGATAAATCATCCTTCCTACTTTGGGATTGAAAACACCACCAATTTCAGATTCTAGGCTGTAACATATACAACAGATATACTGTTCTGTTGTTATCTGGTGTAAAGATACTATGAGCTTTGAATTATTTGCTTTTGGCTTCTGTCAGAGAGCAGTCACTGGATGAGATGGATTGTTGGTCTGATGAGACAAGACAGTGCCTTTGCTCCATCCTGCCTGTCCCCTAAGTCATCTCCTACTGAAATTATATTTAGCTACTTCCCATAAGTACAGTGCTAATTCCAGTTGCTATTTCCTGAGTTCTTTCTGGTTAGTAGCATTCAGTATTTACAGCATCCTTTTGTTAATGCAAAAGTATCTCATAATGCAATATTTCAGGTATATTCATTAGATACAGTCAGATCTGAATGAAGTGCAAAGGGACATTGCAGCAGTAGGCAATTAATGATTACAGCAAAGGACAGTAAGGCATCCTGCAGTAGCAGTGGCATACATTTTCCAGCAATCATTGCCCAGTGCTTTGGAAAGAAACACTCTCATGTTATGCTGCTGCCTGTTAAGTATCTTGGCATTTATCTCACAGCAGAGACCATTCGCCTGTGCCAGGGTTCTGTTCCATTGACAATGTCTCTTAATTGCCTTGTTGTTTAAATAAGCAAGACAAGATAATTAAGAGATAATGACAAAGAAATGGGATGTTAGTTATAATGGGTGGTAGATCCCTCTTCTACTCTAACTTCCCTCCCTAGAGCAGCCCAGTCCCTTTGTGCTTGCATTAAATTTCACAGAAACCCTTTGAGTTTCAAAAGGGACCTTTTGTCCTTTCTGTTTGCCTAAAAGCAAAAAAGTCTGGAGGAAGAGATCAGGTCTGGGAATCTGAGTGGATCAGGGGTTGCAAAGGCTCTGGAAATGCAGAGAAAGCAATTTGGTAGTCTTGTTACCAGCAGACTTGAGTGGTCTTGTTTCTGCACCTGACCAAACCTGTCCAGTCTCTGTAAAGGGTTGGCCAACAGGAATTCCTCCCTGCTGATGCCAGATACCTGAGCTGCTCTTGCACAGTTGCTTTGTTGCTGCCTCTGCTCACACTTTTCCTTGCTATTCCCCTATGTAGGAGGTTAATCAGAAAAACCGTAGTCATCCTTTGAGCAATCCGTTAGGCAAAAATTATCTGGAATGGGATATCCAGCTATTCAGAGCTAGGAACAAAGCAATTTTAAGTTATATTCATACACTTGGGGCACTAATAAAATAGAGCAGCGGTCCTTTCCATTCAGCACCATGTTCCCTCAGCTGAGGCAAACAGATGAAGATGCAAATCCCAAAAGATTTGATATGTGAAAGAAGTATGGGAGTATTTTTTCTGACTCAGGTTACTGAGAAGGCACACAAAGAGTGTAGACAAATGGATTTTATTGCTCATCTGAGACTTTTGATTTACTTTGGTACTTAATTTTGTGTACAGTTGACGGTGACCAGTCTTTCGTACAATGCTGCTGCTGTATTTCACTGCCTGCATCATAACAGATTATCCTGGCAGAAACACGTAAGTAAAAGCCAAGTGTGTGAACTTCTGCTGAGCAAAGAGCAGTAGTAAGAGCAAAGAGAAGTTCCTTTGAAATTCTTTGAAGTTCCTGTTCTCTCTCCTGGCTTCCAGCTTGGCTTCAAAGTCTAAAGCAGTATCATAACAGATTTGCTTCCAGTTGTCTCAGTCCAAACATCCTTCCAGCTGGTTATTGATATTGATCTGACAAGCTCTATAGAGGATTTCAGGGCATTCTTAAAGCACTTGTGTTGGCCTCACACTGTTCAAACAAGTTGAACATAAAAAAACACCATGGAGTCATCAAGCCTGATTTTCTGATTACATCTCACCAATAAATTTTTAATAGTGGGACTAAAAAGTGAATTTTGAGACAGAAGCTCAGTGTTTGCTTCCCAGTTGCATCTGCCTATATCTCAAGTCAGCATTCACAATGGACTAGAAGATCTGGCTATGTTATCATGTCAGAATCTCAGACATGTCAGATGAGAATGGAAATGTTCTTGAAGAGTGCTGGTTTCTTCATTTATTGAAAATCACTTTATAGTCAAAGGAGGGGCTAATTTTAGAAATGAAGGTATGGGAAAGATTGCTTCTCATGTGATGGTAGATCTGCTAAGATACATACACTCATCAACAATTTTAAGTCTGCGTTTGGCAACTGTGGCAGGGACTTGTAGAAGACTGACTTGGGTAGATTGAAGAACAGTTTTAGTAAGACTGAGGTACACAAACGATGCTACAGAGGCATTAGGAAAGTGTCTTATGGGCTTTGATTTTTTTTTATTAGCTGTTATTATCAAAGGTATAGCTGAAATTGGTAGGTTGATGTATAGGTAGCTTTTATAAGGTCTGGTCTTGTGTAGAGAGGTAAATTACACTACAGCTCAGGAAATAATGCATTGTGTAGCATTTCCATATACCAGACCAGGAAGGTGATTTAATAACATTAAGAGTTTTAATCAGGTCTGCAGAACAGTTCAGTAACAGAACCAAAGCTGAAATCTGCATCCTCCAGCTCCTATGGCCAACAAGTTGCTCGTATGGAGTGTTCCGATTGTTTATAAAGGCTTATGATTAGTATAGCTGTTTCAGCCACTTTGGTCCGAGAAAATGAGGACACATGGTGTGTGGATCACTGGTACATATGGCATGTTTGTGTGAGCTGAAAATCACAGGCAAAGACCTTTTACAAAAATAATACAATGTGCTGTGATACTGCCCATACCAGCACTGCTTTCATGCAGAAGACCCTGATAGACACAAATGCTTCCTTCTGTGATTTTCTATAATAAGAAAAGTATTTTTTATCATTTCATCTTCATATATTTTATTTTGGCTTGTGTCTTGCAGTTATTCATGGGCAAAGACATGGATTTATTTTATTCATGGCAATGGGAATGTGCTATGCCTCTATCCCCCAGGAAATCTCCTGGAATAATAGAGGCATTGAGTTTTAAAATAAGAATTGAGCATCTGATCAATTAACTATGCCACTATTAGAAAGAAAAAAAAAAGACAAATAGAACAGAAACTTATTTGCATCTGATTTACATTATCCTTGTGAGCATTGATTCAATTTTTATTTCATTCCTCCTAATATCGTTCAGATTGCAGACTGTAACCTTGCTGCACGTTTACAGCTGAGTTTCATTGTTCCTTTAATCATCTCAGGTGTTACTGAAATAGGGAACACTGCTGCTTGAAAGATTTCCCCTGGGGTTCATGGGAGCTGCTTGTATCCTGAGGCTGGAGGAGGGGGCCTGTGGTTACATTCTGGCACTGTACTTCTGAATTTTGATGATCATCTGTTGAAAAATCACATGGGCTATTCTGTGTCATCACTGCTGTCTCTTCCTTTTGGTCAGCAATTTGTATTCAAGCATGCTGTTTCGGTTCTGTCTTTTTCTTCTCCCTCTGTAAACCCTTGTTTCAGCTTAAATATTTGCAGTAGCACATATTCACCTCTCCCTCTTTCCTCTGGTAGGCAGGAACAAACACACAGTATCAACACTGTACAGATATGCTTTAACCCAGCAGATTATTTCAGTGAGTTTGATGGTGAGTTATGAATTCTATGTGGTAAGCTCACAATCCAAGATTCTTTGTTAAATACAAGTAATGAGAATTTAACCACAGGTATCTGCTTCGGGGACAGTTCTTATTTCTCTGTCTGTGACTATAGCTTTCCCCAGTTCAGAAAGTCAAGAAGTTAACAGCTTTGGGCACTAGATGATTTTAAATTCTCTTTTAAGTAATATTTTATGAAGTTTGTTTAAAATCTTCTGTCTGCAAGCATCCCCACCTGTAAAATCATTTACCATTGACTATTTGCTGACAGCAAACACAGAAAGTATTTCCACACTTTAAGTAAACTTGTTAAAAAATTAAAACAAATAGCAGTGGATGAATGTATTGAAATCTTTCTTTAGCTATCGTTTAATTTTATTGCCATAGACACACAAGAATCACGTGGTTCAGAGTTCTGATCTAATGTTTCTATTCTAAATTTTCAAATCAAGTTTTCCTCCCCTTTTTGACAAGAAAATTGTGCTCAGATGCTGATGGGATGGCATCATAATGAACAAATGTGTGAGTAAATAAAAATGTAAAAATTTCCCCTCAGGCAACAAATTTGCTGATTTTAATGCTGGAAGTGAGGGTTAAGTGCAATGTGACATAAACTGCACTTGCTGCTGCAAAAGGAGCTGCTCATTTTGATCAGCAACAAAACATTTGCTTTTGAATCTTGAGACTCCAGTCCCAGTTGGAGCAGCAACCTTTCCCCTATAATTAATTTTTGTGTGCTGTAGTCCATTAGAGAAGAGAGTGACAGCCTCTGGACACAGATTACTGCCTTATGCATGGCCCAAAGGAACGTTATGGTCTTAATTAAAGGTGGTTCAGCATGTCAGCTGTTGCAGTAGCGTGAGCATTTTTAGTACTATGTCAGTATCCAACCACCTTAAAAGAATTCTGGTAGCAAGCAAACTAAGTAATTTAAAGGCAGCTCATGTTCTCTGTAAGTTTTGCAGGACTGCTATTGGGAATACTTGATAATTTATGAAGGCTTACACCACCAAATTAATTACATTTTCCTGATGCCACATGTCTTTTTCATACAAGCTAGCTCTGAATTATAAGTAACAATATTGTCCTTGTTCATTCCTTCAGTAGAGGAGACAGCTTACTAATAGCACTGCTAGAATTCAGTTGCTGTATTTTAGAAGTGTCATTTTTTAAAGCATCGCTACAGTTAATGTGGCGTGTGCTCCAATGATATCAACCCTGATTTCTGCTCTACGTATAACTGAATCTTGCTTCTGAGCCTTCAGCATGGATTTGATTTGGGAGCCTTTCTTACACAGTTTGGAAAAAATAAGTTTGCAGAAAATGACCAATGCAGAGACTTACTGTGATATGCAGGAGGTGCAAAGCCACGTGCTCTACTGTTCTGTGTGGGAACGAGGCTGTATTACAACCCTCTCTTCTGACAAAAGCTCCTGGGGATCTTCACCACACTTTCGTGTGATCATTGTTCTCTGTTTTCTCTTTTCAGTCAGCTTTCTCTGAGGCCTTGCAGTTTTGTGTTGTGCATAGGTTTTGAATAGCACATACTTCTTGTAAAGTCTGTCAAACTCTCATAATGAGGCTGGCTTGGAAAGAATACACTCATCTCCTTTTTATTTTTCTCTTCAGTTAAAAAAATCTATTTGAATAGATGGTGTATATACATATACAAGTAATGACCCCCTGAACCTTCAGTTAGTAAGGAGCATTTATTTCCTTAACTAAGATTTTAGAATATTGAAACATTTTGTGCCTTTCCAACATTATCTTTTCCTTCTGATTTTACAAAGATGACAGCAGAACACCTAGGGCTTCATTTTTGGAAGAGTAATTTGTACAAGGGCTGCTCTGAAAATAATGCCTCCTATTTTTCTACATTGGCCCATGACATCAGAGGCAGATGTTGGTCAGATGGCAGTAGAGACTGAATCTTCCCACCAATATTCAGTTACATGTTGTTGCCGTGTGACAGATGTCAGCAGAAGGGCAGTCTGACAGAATGGTGTCTGACATAGAAGTGCATATGAAGCAAAGGTATGGAATTGAATTTCTACTTGTGGGAAAAATGGCACCCATTGATATTCATTGATGCTTGTTGAACATTTATGGAGACCAAACAATGGATGTGAGCACAGTGAGGTGGTGGGTGGTGTGTTTCAGCAGTGGCAATGACAGTGGATCACCTCTGCTGGTGCAGATTTTTATGAGCACGACATGCAGGCTCTTGTTCATTGCTGGGAAAAACACAGAGCTAATGGTGATGACTGTGCTGAAAAGTAGTGTTCTGTAGCGGAGAATTTGCTCTATCAAATAGTATTATTTTGTTCTTTGTATTTGTTGTAGTTTGCATGGAAATATATAGGAGGCATTACTTTTGGAAGAACTTGTGTACAGCATTCACATGGTTCACTATTATTTAAACAAAAAAAAATTGGATTGGAAATTGAATTCCAAAAAGAATTTGTCAGATAATTTTTCACAGTAAGTCTCACAATTCCTTTAAGTAATAGTTTGGTTCGTGAAAGAAATCTTGCTGCTGTAAAGATTCAGCAGACTCAGTGGAATTCAGTGGGCTGGTACTGTTCAAACTCAGTCTTGAAAGATAAAGATTTCTATCCAGCAAAGGGCAGACGTAAGAAGAGAACTCATTCCTTCTGTTCCCATCCTTTTAAATGAATCATGAACTTCAAAGCTAATTGAATTGTGTAAATAACATCATTCTAAAGCAATTTATTTTATTCTCCAAACAAACAAATATGCCACAGCGTGAGTCAAAATAGAAAATGAAATAAAATTAAATGCAAATAAACCCTCTTAACGCAACATTAAGGGTTAGGCCTTGGCAAACTATTGTCATTCCGAATGTATTTGGATGTGAGACTTCTGCATAGACCCCAAAGCAAGAGATCCCAAAGCTAATTACAGTTTAGTTATTTTCTATTCTCAATTGTCAGTGTTGGGTGGCCCCAATTCTGCAAATACTTTTAGAAACCATAATGCTTAAGAATTTGCTTTCAACTTCTCAACATTACTAGTAAGCTTAGTGTAGATTACATTAATAAATGTTTTCGGAATCTGGATTTGAATGCTACCAGTTGTTTGAGTGATTAGTTCTTCATTTTTTCCATCAAAGAACAAGCCATGTAATCCCAAACCAGCTTTATTTCAATGTACATTAAATTCAGCTTTGAAAGGCAAGAGCAAGGATGAGAGTCATGTCCTAATTATTTATTTATTTATTTATTTATTCATTTTTTTCTCACCTCTGTTGGTGGAGGTTGACATGTTCTTATAGGTACAGGGAGAAGTGAGACTCACAGGAATGGATAATTTGAGGAATGAATTAGGAATGCTGAAAATTTTGCTGGGATGAGAGGCCTGAGATATTGTTATCTTGGATATGGAGCACTGTTGCCATAGGAAGGTAAGTCAAGAAGAAGAGGACAAATTAACTTTAAAGAAAGTCAGTGGGATCACGAAGAGTCTGCCAGAAATATTTTGCTAAAGCCACTGTTAGCTGTGCTGACTGTTAGTGAAAAAAGTGGCAAATGAGGGAGAGCAGAGTAGAGAAAAACAAACCCATATGATGGAATGAAAAGAAAGGAAGAGAGAATGAGTTTAATTTGGTGATGCTGACAATCTGACATTCACAGAAAGGTCAAGTTACAGAATACTGATGTTTTTCACTGAAAGAGGCTGGACAATGGTTGAAGAGGATTGAATATAGTAGATGTGGAGGGATTTAGCTAATAAATCAGTGGCAGCAACACAAAGTAGAAAACAGATATTGCATGATTCTGGAAACAAGGGAGCAGATGAAATATATAGGAAAGCTGAATGAAAGATATTGTTGTGCCATGGCTGGAATCAGTTGCTGTGTGAATGGGGAAAAAGGCTATGCCCATTATCTTCTGCCACTTTGCGCAACTTGATGAGTTTGACCCACTGAAGTACTAAGGCCTGAACAGTAGGCCTCAAACCAAAGTTGATCTCTAGATGAATCTCACAACCCAGTGTTATATATCATCAGTACCCGATTATTAGCAAAATATGTATGATCATTAGTGAAATATGTATCTTGGACAAAACATCGCATTAGCAAGAGATGTAGCTTAGGTAAAGCATTATGAGAATGTATTAACCTTTACTTGTTTAGAAGCATAGTGTCAAGGCCTACTAGGACACAAACTTCTTTGGTTCCTCCTTGAGCCCTGGCCAGGCTTGAGGTGGAATCCAAAGGGATAATGAAACCAGATGTTTCTGCCTAATTGTCAAGTAAACTTGTTCATACAATAATATAAAAGCTGGACCCTCTTGCAGCAATGCTGGAAACTTCACCTATGAGTGAATGCACTGCATAGGACCTCCCAGTTGCTGGGAAAGGTTCTCCAAATCCTCACTGCAACTGGGGCTCCCCAGGGACTGTGGATCTGGATGTTGATAAAGTATTAGGACAATTGGTAATGTATCTTTCTTAATCATTATCACTGTTCTCATGTAGTAGTGGCTAGGTGCATTGCCTTGTTCTGTTTTATTCTTGCTGTATCATTTCACTTATTATTATGCTTTAAACATATGTAAAGATAAACGTACTTCTTTAGCTTGCTGTCTCTGACCTTTGTGCTGACCTCATCCACTGGCAAAACACCCACAAGTGGTGTTATGGCAGGATCTCAAACACTTCTGATTTCCTGCTTGATTCTTGTTTAATCCAGGGTGTCAGATGTAAAAGAAAGCTCCTGGAAATGGAGACACTGAAAAGAGAGTTTCAGGCAAAGACAAACCTTTGTGAGAATCAGTTACTTAGATGAATTAAGTTGGGAAAGAGAAGGAAGTGAGAGAAGGGGTTAGGTTAGGAATGAAGGTATGAAAATTAGGGAAGAAAAGGTGGAAAGAATGGAGATGTTAGGATCAGGTTAAGGAGATGAAGAGGAGTAGATGTTGCAGTGGATTCTGTGTTTGCTTTGGTGTGAAGAACATTAATGCTAGGACTGGAGTGAAAAGAGTTACTATTGCAGCACAATTATCTTAAAGTACAAAGAGAAAAACCCCAAAGTTGTGATGAAAAGAACATATATAAATGTACCTTATCTG